>NC_091180.1:28900394-29200394 GCF_040958095.1 Procambarus clarkii
AGAGAGAGAGAGAGAGAGGGGGGAGGGGCGGGAGGCCAAGGGTAGATTATAAACTATAAAATGTTTACTATTAATGTCCCTGACAAAGGCTTGCATCAAAAGCATATTTAATTTTGATCATTAAACCGTGAAGCGTTTGATCTGTTCCCCCAAGGCTCCAGACGCGCCGCTCACCACTCACACACTCGCTTAAACCATCCACCACCATAATATACATTACATTCAAAAACGCTTTTCCTAATCACTGCCATCATCAACACATCACCACACTACCATCAACCACCACCAACAGCCTTCGTTGATGATTAAGTAGTCATATATGACCAGTGATCAACAACCACCTGTCTGGACATAATGGTCTTCTGGTGCTGCTCTCCTTACCTCTCTCCAGTCTGATAGCATTCATCTCACTGTGACCTTTGTTTCCCTCCTGAAAGGTACTCCCTCGCTCTACGTTCTAACCTTCACATAAACACCTACCGAATTGTCTACTCCGGAGGTGAACAGTTCAAGATGTTAATGATGTCGAAAAACATCAAAATGGGAGACGGCTATAACCGTGTATTGCCCTCATGTCAGGCCTTTATCAAAGCTTTACTAGTAAAGCTTTGTTTAATTCCGCTTTACCAGTAGATGATGTTTTACCTGTACAAGTTCATTTTCTTACTTTTCATGCTTCTCTTGCTTGGGGTCTTGTGTGCCACAATGTCGAATGCTTTCCAATAGGGAAAGTTGTAGTTTGGTCCTTGGCTTTGGGTGCTATGTCGGTCACTGACATAGACACCCGCTCCTTCACTATAATACACTTCCAGCTGTGTCATCCCCGTCGTTCTTCCTTCCAGTTCTGTGTTCCGTATTCCTTCCATGCTTCTCTAGTTCTTTTTGCCTCTGAGCACTACATGTCAAACCACAGAGTATTATTGTTGTTGGTGTGGTGTGTGTGTGTGTGTGTGTGTGTGTGTGTGTGTGTGTGTGTGTGTGTGTGTGTGTGTGTGTGTGTGTGTGTGTGTGTGTGTGTGTGTGTACAGAATATACAACTCTTCCTTCACTGAGTCTACACGAAGCCAGCCAGGGGGAGGTAAACTCACCGTGGCAAGATTACTGAAGACAGTCTACAGGTAGTCGAGAGCTTGGTCATTAAATATATCTAATACCTCCACACTGTGCACAGGTCTCCGGTGGAGGGTAACCAGAGCCACGGGTCAACCATGCCACAATAACGGAAACTAAACTAGTATGTTACACACACAAATCACAATAGTGTGATGCAACAAATGAACAAATCCACAAGGGCCGTGACAAGGATTCGAACCAACGTCGAGAGCATCCCAAACATCCTCGGACGTAGGTTCCAATCCTCGCCACGGTCCTTGTGGATTTGTTCATTTAAACTAGTATGTCATAACTTGTGAAGGCAGGAGTGCCAAGACGAGCACCTTCGCTACCATTAACCTTCCTTAGTCAATCTTTAACCCCGTTCATCTCTCTCTTTCCTCCTGTTCCCTCAATGCCCTAAATTAACCATTTTCTACCTCTTCCCACTTCAATCTTTCAGACCCTCATCTCTCCCCTCTGCCTCCATCCCTACCTTCCCTCCCCCTTTACTCGCCACTCCATCTATAACTAACTCCTTCCCTGGCCTGGTAGAGCGCCGCAGACGGCCGTCCACACCACGTCCTCACACACTCTACACTCGACCAACTATTGACTATAAAATCACAAAACTTATTTACTCTAACTTTCTCTCACCTCCTCACTCTTATTCCTGCATTATCTCACAGGTTTACCATCTCCCTCCCTCTCTCCCTCTCTCCCTCCCTCCTATCTCCCTTCCCTCATCCAATCCCCACCTCTCCCCCACGGCACCAGTGCAGGGGAATTCGTTGCTCTTCTTGACTATTTTATGACTTAGTAATTACTTAAACTAGGGAGACTGACGCCTGGGCCAGTTATAACCAATTTATATCACGCAATACAGTATTACTTGAGGTTAGCAACGCCTTGACAGCGATAACAGCAGCTGACACTTTTTATATTGCCTTTTGCTCATTGAAAACCATTTTTTCACTATGTCATCAACGATTGTGCTTTCAAGGTTGAGATCAACCTCTTGAACCAGTCTTTATAGATGTGGGTTCCTAATACGTTGGCTCCTAACACTCGGGGTTGAAGGAGGTTGTGAAGAGTCAACTTGTGTCTCCGGAGTCGGTCAGACTTGTGGCTTCTCTTTCATCAATTATATTCCAAACTCGAGTAGACTTCCTTTCATTCTGTATTGGTCTCCAGGTCTCAACTCTCGCGTCCCGAACTCATTATTTTGCTTAGCGAGTCATTCCTCTGAGTGTCTTGGGGTGATTTTCTTCAACTTTACATCTGCAATTATCGATATGTAGGATTTAGTTCCCTATTCCACACCGTAAATATAGAACAGGATGCCACAGGAACTGTTGCCAGAGTTTCTCCGCCTCTCGCTAACCGCCAGTCTCCACACATTCCGGTAACTGTCACAGTGACGCCTGGTGCACCCACTTCACTCTTGCACCTTCAAGTCTTGCTATGTCGCATGGCAAAATAATCTCACCAATTCAGATCAAGGTCTTCAAAGTATCCACAGAAGACATTTGTGTGGCACATTTGTGTGTGTGTCGAAGGCTGCTTCCAGTAGAGAACAATGCAGCCTACCAATCATTCTTTTTCAATTTAATCAACGATATCTTTACTTTACACACGACAAGTTTGGTGAAGCAAGTCTTCCCTTCCTGAAGGCCAGGTTGGCACACCACTATAGTATCCACTTAATTATTTCAACGCTGTATCATTGTCACTGTTTTTGGTCTGTAGTTCAATGTTTGTGTGTTTATATGATTTGTTGAATAGGTGTGCTTAGCTCGCTCTCTCTCTCGCGCGCGCGTGTGTGTGTGTGTGTGTGTGTGTGTGTGTGTGTGTGTGTGTGTGTGTGTGTGTGTGTGTGTGTGTGTGTGTGTGTGTGTGTGTGTGTACTCACCTATTTGTGCTTGCAGGATCGCGCATTGACTCTTGGATCCCGCCTTTCCAGCTATCGGTTGTTTACAGCAATGACTCCTGTCCCATTTCCCTATCATACCTAGTTTTAAAAGTATGAATAGTATTTGCTTCCACAACCTGTTCCCCAAGTGCATTCCATTTTTCCACTACTCTCACGCTAAAAGAAAACTTCCTAACATCTCTTTGACTCATCTGAGTTTCCAGTTTCCACCCATGTCCCCTCGTTCTGTTATTATTACGTGTGAACATTTCATCTATTTCCACTTTGTCAATTCCCCTGAGTATTTTATATGTCCCTATCATATCTCCTCTCTCCCTTCTTTTCTCTAGTGTCGTAAGGTTCAGTTCCTTCAGACGCTCTTCATATCCCATCCCTCGTAACTCTGGGACAAGCCTCGTCGCAAACCTCTGAACCTTCTCCAGTTTCTTTATGTGCTTCTTCAGGTGGGGGCTCCATGATGGCGCGGCATACTCTAAGACGGGTCTCACGTAGGCAGTGTAAAGCGCCCTAAAAGCCTCCTCATTTAGGTTTCTGAATGAAGTTCTAATTTTCGCCAGTGTAGAGTACGCTGCTGTCGTTATCCTGTTTATATGTGCCTCAGGTGTGTGTGTGTGTGTGTGTGTGTGTGTGTGTGTGTGTGTGTGTGTGTACTCATCTAGTTGTACTCACCTAGTTGTATTTGCGGGGATTGAGCTCTGGCTCTTTGGTCCCGCCTTTCAACCGACAACCTGTGTGTGTGTGTGTGTGTGTGTGTGTGTGTGTGTGTGTGTGTGTGTGTTTCTTTGTACTTACCTAATTGTGCTTGCGGGGGATGAGCTCTGACTCTTTGGTCCCGGCTCTCAACTGTACATGCAAGCGTGATTTGTCTGCGTGTGTGCGTGCGCGAACTTCAGTATTCGTTTTTGCGCGAGTGGGTTGGGAGTATGTGGGTGGGTGCGTGCCTGGCCTGCACGGGTCATTACTGGCCACGGTGATGTATGAGCCGTGCACACAGCTTGAGGGGAGGGAGGCTGGGGTGGGGGGAGCAGGGGGGGGATCATCACCCGTCACGCTCGCTCTCCTCCTCACACTTTCCATCGCCTTTCTCCCTCACTCTTGGCTTTACGTCCATTCACATCCAGCAGTAATCACCCAGAGGGAGTTTGAGCCCCGTCCTACCTATCTCCATCCACCAGGTGAAGGCCAAGGACGGACCTCGAGGCTGGAGGGAGAGAGAGGGAGTGAGGGAGTGAGGGAGAGAGTGAGGGAGGGAGGGAAGGGATGGTGAAATAGTGTAGGCGCTACAAAGAGAGCGGAGAGGAGCAGATGTTTGGGACGAGGGATGGAATGGAGGGACGGGAACAGGGTCGAGGGACGTACACTCTAGGAGGCCGAGGATAGGAGAAGAGGGGATAGTGTGTCCCCATTCCCTAACACACACACACACACACCATAGTGACACATTTAAAGGAAAACCGACCACAAATAAGAGCAGAGTGTGTAACCCCATCCAACCATTCTTAACCCAGCTTTTTTTTTTTTATTAACACATTAAGTACATCTGCATTAGTGCAGCTACCCTAGACTATATGAAGTGGAGTACAGTGTGTCAAAAAAGCTAACTAGGTGATGCTAAAAAATCCCCATCACACAGGATGGTTAGTCATACAGAGGCATGTGATAAGCGGTCTGCACTGGCAGACTCCGGATGCATTTTGAGGATATCAACAACACAAGATTGAATAAGGTAGCAGTGGTAATACAAGTCCCCATCTCGCAGGATGGTTAGTCATACAGAGCCATATGTTTAATAGCCTGCACTGGCAAATTTTGGGTATACTGTGAGGATATCTTCAAGAATACGAGAGTGAATAAAGTAATTGCAAAGCTCCAGGTACCTCATGCCAACTGGTCTGAAAGGTCTAATAACTGGGCATTCAGTGATGTAGTGCGGGAGATCATGCCGTAGTTCCTGCTCACAGAGTTTGCAACTGGAGTGCTCAGGATTGGGAGACCCGTCACCTGCAGCCACCTGCCACAGGTAACGGTAACCCAACCTGATCCTTGCAACCACTGTGTCGCACAGTCTAGTGGACGTTTTGTGCTGTCAATAGATGTAGGTTTTAGATCTGAACAAATTATAGCTTTTTATACTAGTACTTTCAGGTCGTTGGGAGTCGGTAAGTTCTTTCCTATCAGATCTGAATGTTTGGACCAATACAGTTTTGACAGCAGAGATGGGGATACCTAGATCTAATTCAACTTCAAACTTGTTACACGCTAATTTGGCTGCAATGTCTGTCTCATTATGATGGGTTATATTTATGTGTGAAGGTATCCATACAAAGGAGATTCGAGACCCTTTACTCTGTGCATCAATTAGGTCATTTATAATTGGGAGTATGAGGCTCTTGCTGTCGATCTTCCAAGAGAAGTTTTCGATTGCTTGAAGAGCAGACTTTGAATCGCAGAATATTATTCCTCCTCCAATATTTTTTAATGTGCTGGTTGCTAAATGTAATGCTGCTAGTTCTGCTTGTGTGGAGGTCAGCCAGTTGTTTAACCTGACACTGACAGTCTTTGTGCAAATATTATTTCTATAAAACCTACATGCCGCTGCAGTCCGTCCAGTAGAAAACTGGACTGAGCCGTCGGTGTAGACACAGTGCTCCTGAGATCTTAGACTCTCGATGGAGGAGGCAATTGTTTCAAGAGTGCTCGGGTCCGCGGAAGTCTACGGGGGCGGCCACCCGCGTTTCACTTACACCACCACCTTGGCTAAGATGATGGCGGCGATAAAATAATTACCTCATTGGCGAGGCTCAACATTTTCAAAACTACAACCTGCTGTCATTCTGTCCCGAAACCACATCCCTCTCTCATCTGCCGCCCACACACGCCCACTTCACCCTTCACATCCCGCATCGTAGAGTGCACCCTCTCGCACATGTATAAAATAAATATTAAATATTTGACATATGGGTAATGGAGCGGCAAATAAGGAAGAGAAGAGGTAGCGGATGAAAAGAGAAGGAATCAAGAGGAGAGGGAAACTGATACAGAATGTGGGAGGGGGAGAAGGAGAGACAGGAACCCTCTTCGACAACCCCATACAACCTATTACAATTAACCCCTCCCTTCCCCTCCACCCTCCCCCCCTCCAAAGACTTTCCCTCCCCTCCCCTCGTCTCCCCCATACCTTTCCCCTCCCCCAACATCACCTCAACCGGTCTCATATTATTAATTATTATTAAATATTATCATTATTATGCCTGTAATCATGCCATACACTTTAAAAATGTTCCCAAGCCATATTTATAAACCTGTCGTTCAGTGACGAGTAACGCCGTCCTTACAATAGTATGGATGAAGCTTCTGTGTTGAACACGTAATATACCAAAGCCCTGTTGACCTGCCACTAATAATTGAATATACAAACATGATGACAACCAGAGCACCCGACACGCCACGGTACAGCTGGTTAAACACAAGTCCAACCCATACCTACGCCACAGAGAGATTATAAGTCCAGTACACGAACATACTCAACCAAAGTAGATAAATGTGACTGGAGAAACAATGTCTAGAGTAACTGTTGTAACCCCCCCTCTAGTCAATCACCCCAAACTCCAGCCCACCATCCATCCCACTGGCCCAAACGTAAAGTTGTGATAAGTTAACAACCTACAAACTCTCATCCCTCTCCCTCCAACACACTCAAGTACGTCTGTGTGGACTGAACTGTGTCACGAGTGCCTCTGTGTCCGCACACAATGAATTTTTACAAACTTCTTAGTTTAACCTGGTGGGACCGAGTGCTGACGAGGACCTCAGAGTGAGAGCACGAGAAGAGTGAAACAGTTGAGCACGAACACCCAAGTTGGGAACTCTGCCAGACCACCCCCCCCCCCTCCCCAAACACCGGGAGCACACTCCCTTTGTAAACTTACATTTTCTCAATTTTTACTTGGATGACAGTGTGTGTCTCAAGAGGGCGAGAGGTACACACGCTCGGCCCAAGCCTCGCCGCAGATTTTGCCTGGGTTCGAGCCCTGTTAGGAGAGGGTTAGCTGGATTGACTGACTTGTGTTGGCACATGTTGGCCCAGCAGCAGTTGGGAGTATGCTGGTTCACAGGTTGACGGGCCGTGCTCCAGGGAAAGGAAATGTTAAGCCCGCTAACAGTAGCAAAAAAGTCGTTGTCTGGACCAAATACCAAACCAAAGACATTGTATATCTATAGTAGATTGAGTACCAGGCGGAGCCTGGGTCTCTCTTTCTCTTTATTTCTCTCTCTCTCTCTCCATCCCTTCCTTCGTTCGTCTATCCTTCCGTTCCTTACTTCCTTCGTCTCCCATTCCTCCCTCCCCTCCCATTCTCTCTCAGAACATTCACAATGAGCCCAGTAAACATTAATCAATCACAACATTGCTTTACTATTGTTCTTTGAGGCAACATTACATCAACATTGCGGCTGTATTTCCAGGTGTGATGAACAGCTGAAAACCTGACAAACTCTAGACTACCAAACCCGTATTTTATTCTATTGAAGTCATTACTTCTGGAAACAAGAGCTAGTCCTACTTCAGGAGGGGCATGGGGATCACTCCGGCCCCACCAATGATACTCCTCACACACTCACAGCTCACCATGGACAGTTGCGTGAGGCTAACTTCGGCCATGTGGCCTCCAACCTCAAATATAAATGTTATTTTGTAGATATAGATTAAATATACAATGTGTGTGTGTATGTGTGGTGTGTGTGTGTGTGTGTGTGTGTGTGTGTGTGTGTGTGTGTGTGTGTGTGTGTGTGTGTGTGTGTGTGTGTGTGTGTGTGCAAGACAAAGATGACAGTACACAGAATATTCCGAAGGGGAGAAAGAGAGGCAAACAAGGCGCAAATGACCTGACAAAAATAGAAACGATATGAGAAGGGAGAGAGAAAGAGGGAGGTCTCTCAAGCCCCGGCACCAGGATGGCACCAGCACCTAGATAGAGGGCAGCTGGGTGCCGGGTGCCAGTTGCCAGGTGCCAGGCTCGGCTCCTCACCTTTAGAGTTGGAGCTGCTGGAATTTTGATGATTGTGGCGGTGGGAGAAGAGCATCACCTGCACTCTGGCTCTTCATCCATTACTCATTGTTCACCACAGTATAGGATACCTCTCCTTGCACCCCCACCCCCCCCCCCACCCACCCCCACACACTGCGGGGAAATCTACCATTGTCTCCATTGTTCTTTATGGTTGATGAGACTTCCCATTCCTCCCCAGAGGTCAAGGTCAGCACTGTTGCCTCCTCCCCCCCCCCCACACCGGGAGATTACCCCCACCTTACCCTCTACCTTCAGGAGATTACACAAGTGTGTGTGAATGTGTTGCACCAGAACCACTACATCATAAGCCTGGCAGAGCCACTATACACAACAAGGATAGGATACTACTTGAATAAAATAGTTCAAATACAAGTGTGAGTGGCATAGACTGTGCCAATAATGACTAATACTACCAGTAAAGTCTCACAAATAATTTTTGTCTTACTAACACGTAAAGTATTCCTGTAAGTTCGTCGAATATATCTTACACAATGTGTAGAGGAGCCTCCACTGCTCTCCCCCTTCCCAGCAGGTCCTCCCTAGTGACCTTGGTCTGGCCTCAGCTCCCGACACAACCTCACACACTACCAGTGTTCCAGCGGTCTGTCTCTCCCTCCACAGTAGTTACACTCCTAGCGAAGACGCAGTAGTTCTGTTCAGAACGAATACCTGATGACTCAATTGATGCTGTTAGCAGGCTTGGCGATTACATTATGAGACATCAGTCGCCTGAATTATTTAAGCGCATTAGTCTACATAACGCCACATTCTGGGAGGAGCACCCACGGTACACCAGCACTATGCTTAAGAGGTCAGCATCTCTTGTGATCCACAACCTTCAGCCGTGCGAGCCTCAACATACCTGGCTACACATCTACAAGCTCCATCATCCAGTGGTCTGATAGCTGACGAAGGTTACGATTGAGGAAATGATGCCGTTACAAGCCCAGTAACCTGTGACTGACCTTCGCATTAGGGCTGAGGTCATCCCTTGGAGGAGAGGCGCCAGGGGTGCAGTTAGGTTCATCACCTGACCTCTGACCTCCGCACCACAACCGAGGAGTGGAGGTCACGGTGAAGAAACTGAAATTAATTTATTGAGGTAGATACACAAAGGGATGCGGTAGCTCAAGCTACTCTCACCGATTTCGCTACAATGTGTTCATATATGTACACACATCATACATGTACACACATCACAATAGTCATCATGTCCTTTTAGCTTTATCTCACTGATCCCTTTCATACCATCCTTAATTATGGACGTGAAGACTGGACTTCGAAGACTTTTTAATGAATCAAGTGCTCCTTCGTTATCAACAAAAGGGAAAGCCTCTGTTTCATCTTGAGTTACATCATCCAAGCCAGCCAGAATGGACTTAATTTCAGCTTATGTGGAGCGGCCTTCCTCAGGTCTGGTGTGCTACGAGTTTGGTCCGTCTCCTGATTATTGTTTACTTCCGTCCACCCGTCACGTCACTGACGTTACCAGTGTGTGGTGGTGACGGCGGGGTGACCACCACCTCCTCAGCACACACTGCACCAGCCCAGGGTTAAAGCTATTTAAAGTTGTGTGGCCGCGAGTGCCTCAAAGACACAAGAGCAAGTCTTCCCTCGCCCCATACTGGCCTCCTGAGGGGCGGCCTCCTGAGGGGCGGCCTCCCGCCACACTTGACAAGGACCACATGGCACAGTTTTATGACTTTAGATGCGCTTTCTGCTCTCTCCAAGCTGCTCAAATATTTGTATTTCACGTCACGCTTTAATTCTGGCTGAAAATATTTTGATTTCCAAAAAGGTGAAATAATTGTTTTCGCTTTTCATGGTGGTGGAGTTGATGAGGCGGAGGGGGTGAGGGTAGCAGTGTTGGAGAGGCGGGAGTGGCAGTGTTGGAGAGAGGCGGGAGTGGCAGTGTTGGAGAGAGGCGGGAGTGGCAGTGTTGGAGAGAGGCGGGAGTGGCAGTGTTGGAGAGAGGCGGGAGTGGCAGTGTTGGAGAGAGGCGGGAGTGGCAGTGTTGGAGAGAGGAGGGAGTGGCAGTGTTGGAGAGAGGAGGAAGTGGCAGTGTTGGAGAGAGGCGGGAGTGGCAGTGTTGGAGAGAGGCGGGAGTGGTGGGAGTTTTGGACCGAGGTTGGGGAGAGTGGTGGGAGTGTTGGGGAGAGAGAGACGGGTGATTAAGGGAGGGCGCCATCACTGAGGTAATATGAAGCAGGAGAGGTAAACATGAGGTCGTTCACCCCTGGCACGCTACGGTACACCACATCTCTATTGTCTCAACCCCGATGCTGCCGCTGCCAGCTGGGCCGCCTCCACTACGCCAGCTCCGCTTCTCCTCTACCTTGTGTCACTGAGACAGTTGTTCATAGACAGGATGTTCATCACCAGTGATGAACATCATCATGATGAGCACTAGCATTTTCAATGTCCGGATATGTTTAATTGTCAATAAATACAATTAAGATAGCGTGCGTGTGTACGCTGGTGCGACGAAGACTGTGGCAAGGAAGCTGTCCATCTTGCAAGGTGACACTCACAACGTTAAAGCTACCGTCCTCACCACAGTCTTCACCGCCTCTACAGTCACGTGTCTGTGAACGAAGCCTCTCCTGCCACCACTTGCCCGACACTCTCCATATTACCCAAGACATTAATGACATGTCATTTAAGGTCAGTGTGAGCATATTTTAGTGCTAATGTTTTATTCAGAATTTATTTGTTCGTCGGCGTTAAAAATACAAAAAAAAGGTACAAGAGTTAACCTTCTAGAAGCTCCAGTGATGGAGTCACTAACTTCCCTAAACCAACCTGACGAAGAATGGTCACAAACTTAACATTTATTGGCAGCTCTATCCAGGTGAGGTGCCGGAACCACAGCAAGGAGAGGAGGACTGGCTGGCGGGGACCAGGACCCGTGTGGTCCGCTGGCGCCTGAGAGAGCTCCCGGGGCCAGGTACCGCTACCTTCGGCCTGGGCCATGACAGGTGCAGCTGATGGAGGCCAGAGGATGCACCTCTGAGAACCACTTATGTAATTTACCCATTTTAAGGAAAAAAGGGAAAAGACTAAAGACTGGTGGTGACGTTCGGCATGAAGCCTTCCTCCAGTGTTCCCTCGCCCTTTACGTGGAGAATGTGTCGAGGAAACCAGCAGCGCCTCAGACGAAGACGAGGTTATTCCGGGACGAGAGAGAGACTAAGAAACAATCCCAGGAGCACCGCTGTTACTGATGAGGTCACCCATCCAGCCACTACCGCCCAGGGATACCAACCGGTGCTCTTCATATGTCACTCCGTCAAAAATCTAACCTGCTAACCTAACCAGAAACATGGGAACCCAAGCAACCCACCTAACCTATCAAGTCCGATGCATGTTGTTGATATTACATACAATATCATCAAAGTTGTAGTACATAGTAGAACCTCAGGAGTGGCGCGTCCTACACCAGCTGTTGTAGGCACACACACTGGCCAGCTGGCTGCCCATGTGCACCTCAGCCTCCAGAGCACACGGGAGTACACTATTACCCGTCTGGACCCAGACTTACCCTAACCCCGGACCATCTGTGTGGGTCTCCTGGCCTCCACCACCCCATGCATGTATAATGTGTCCGGTTATTACCTCACTTTGATGCTCACGGCATGCAATCTGCGATGGGTCATGGTTCCTCTGTGAGGGAGATGAGGTGAGCCTCCCTCGAGGCGGGATGAGGGAGGGAGGGAGGGAGGGGGTGTAAGGTGACCAGAGGGGTTGCGTGAGGTGTTGAGAGAGGGGGGGGTGGACGCGGGGGGGGGTGGTGGACGCGGGGGGGGGGGTGTCGAGGCCAGAAACGGGTGCTTACTTATCAGTGACTACGGGGGCGTGAGCTCTAGCTCCTGGTGACCCGCTTCTAGCCGTTTACACCTGGCATTAATTACCTCTAACATCGTTCTCATCATATTTCCCATTAAAGCTGTAGCTGGAAGTGTCATCAACAACAACCTCTTCCTTCAGTGTCTTCCACTCGCCCTCCGCCACACAGGCAGAGAACTTCCTTATCTCTCTTCCACTCAAGTGCGTGTTCAGCTTCCACTAATGTCCCCCTTGTCTTACCTCTTAAATTTAAATAAGCTTCCTTTCTCCACCTTGTTAATTCCCCCTTAGAATATTTTATGTAGTTATCATATCCCGTTCTGTTTATCCTCTCCTCTCATCATAGCCGAGGTCTCAATTCTGGCACTTATCTGCCTGCAAACGAGCCGGTGGCATCATGAACTAGTGGTGCCAGGTGCTTCACGTGCTCGTGGGGCACTAAGGTGCCTGGTGCTTCACGTGCTCGTGGGGCACTAAGGTGCCAGGTGCTTCACGTGCTCGTGGGGCACTAAGGTGCCTGGTGCTTCACGTGCTCGTGGGGCACTAAGGTGCCTGGTGCTTCACGTGCTCGTGGGGCACTAAGGTGCCAGGTGCTTCACGTGCTCGTGGGGCACTAAGGTGCCTGGTGCTTCACGTGCTCGTGGGGCACTAAGGTGCCAGGTGCTTCACGTGCTCGTGGGGCACTAAGGTGCCAGGTGCTTCACGTGCTCGTGGGGCACTAAGGTGCCTGGTGCTTCACGTGCTCGTGGGGCACTAAGGTGCCTGGTGCTTCACGTGCTCGTGGGGCACTAAGGTGCCAGGTGCTTCACGTGCTCGTGGGGCACTAAGGTGCCAGGTGCTTCACGTGCTCGTGGGGCACTAAGGTGCCTGGTGCTTCACGTGCTCGTGGGGCACTAAGGTGCCTGGTGCTTCACGTGCTCGTGGGGCACTAAGGTGCCTGGTGCTTCACGTGCTCGTGGGGCACTAAGGTGCCTGGTGCTTCACGTGCTCGTGGGGCACTAAGGTGCCAGGTGCTTCACGTGCTCGTGGGGCACTAAGGTGCCTGGTGCTTCACGTGCTCGTGGGGCACTAAGGTGCCTGGTACTTCACGTGCTCGTGGGGCACTAAGGTGCCTGGTGCTTCACGTGCTCGTGGGGCACTAAGGTGCCTGGTGCTTCACGTGCTCGTGGGGCACTAAGGTGCCTGGTGCTTCACGTGCTCGTGGGGCACTAAGGTGCCTGGTGCTTCACGTGCTCGTGGGGCACTAAGGTGCCAGGTGCTTCACGTGCTCGTGGGGCACTAAGGTGCCTGGTGCTTCACGTGCTCGTGGGGCACTAAGGTGCCTGGTACTTCACGTGCTCGTGGGGCACTAAGGTGCCTGGTGCTTCACGTGCTCGTGGGGCACTAAGGTGCCTGGTGCTTCACGTGCTCGTGGGGCACCTCAGCCACGCCCCGCGCCTCCTCACACACCTCTACTATAATACCTCACAATTATCAGCACCAATTTACCTGCCGCAACAAGTTTTATTACTGATATGAAAAGAACGGTAATAAAGAGAAACGTTCTGCTAGTCTATACAAACGTATGCCCTCAAAAAGCTACTGGCGTCCGGGCAGAGCAGTTATCCGGACATGTTATCCAGACAGACCAGTTATCCGGACATGCCGTCCGAATACCAGATGAAGCCGCTCACATACTGCTTTGTAATTGAATTTGTTCAATACGGGCTTCCCAATATACGAACACAATAACATACGCCGTATTTTTCATTGACAATTTGTTTTTGTTTTTAAATATAAAACTTAATTTGCATTCCTTTATTAAACTTTGAGAGCGTGGTAAACGGTTGCTGGGCCGGTGGTGGTGAAGGTCTCCTGAACATGGGCAGAGTCCAGGTGTCTGTAAACAGTAAGTTACCAGAGAGAAAGCTGAAGTGCGGCGTAAGACCTGGGGCCAGATTCACAAAGCAGTTACGCAAGTTCTTACGAACGTGTACATCTTTCCTCAATCTTTGACGCACTTGGGTTACATTTATTAAACAGTTGACATGCATGAAAACTTGCCAATCAACTGTTGTTATTGTTATAAACAGCCTCCTGGTGCTTCGGAGCTCATTAACCGTTTAATAATTGTAAACAAAGCCGTCAAAGATGAGAAAAGATGTACAGCCCACCAAACACACACCGAAACTACGACGTTCGAACAAGTTTTAACACCTCCTAACCAGTTATAACAACCAATATAACAAACTGTAACAACGTTCTAATATGTCATAAACACGTTAAGCCAAAATGTAACAACTTTATTACAAGTTGTAACAAGCTGAAAATAGATACAGTTTCGGTTTGTCTCCAGGAAGATTCGCAAGTGCTTGCGTAACAACTTCGTGAATCTGGCCCCCAGGAGTCTTGTACCAGGATGACCAGAGAGACAGAGTGAAGGTGTGCACACACTGGTGTCACTGAGGGCGTAGGACGCCACACTACCGCTTACCACTCAACACATTAACCATTTAAAACTAAGACAACACCTTAATAAAAACCAGTTACACATTGCTCAAAGTCTGAAACATTTTTGCTGTGATGTGATCTCGTACGGCAGATACACCCATCCCCCCCTCCCCACCACAGTCAGTTTATAATAATTGGCTGGAAATTGGGGTTTCTTGGTTGGTGGTCAATTGGAAATAATTAGGTTTCGAAATTAGTAGGTAGGATGTGTGAGGATGGGCCTAGCTCCGGGAGACACAGGCCACATTTGGCCAATATCTGGCCTCTGGTGTAATATACATTCCGTTTACAATATGTGGGTTTTAATCCCCTGCCTGCACTACCCCCCCCCCACCCCCCCACCCCCACCACCACACCTCCACCCTTCCCCACTACCCTGCACCGCCTACCACCACCACCACCGAGCACCAACATCCCCCACAACAACTACCACCACCAACCAGATCACCTGGCCCCCCTGGAGCCACCTGAGTGATGGCAGCCATTACCAGTGACCTGCGACCTTCACTCAAAGTTATTCTGGCCGAAGCATGGTGCTAGCGCACGCGCGCGCACAAACAAAACCCGAAATGTAAATAAATAGGAAAAACCTGGAATTTGTCGGTGAATTTAATTTGAAAAAAAAAAACATGGAAAAGGGGGTTATGAGCTAATGGTGGACCCTGTTTTTCCAGCTATCTTTTTTCTATTTTTTTCTAGATCCTAGTTTTTCTAGGTGTGTGTAGACAGGAACACCTCTCTAGTAAACCTAGTCTTTGTCTCGATACACCAGCATGGCGTCAGTGACTGATGATCATGTCTAACGAGCCTATTAGATTTCAAAGATAAAATGGCAGCAATAAAACAGACGGGCGCGCTGGTTCTCTTCCCCTCGACTGCCAGAGAGCAGTTGATACAGTACTGCATTAAAAACCCCACTATACAAACTCAAGAACCCTCCTGGAACCCCTAGAGAAATGCGGGGATTGGTGAGGGTACCTGTCTGGCGGGAACCAGAGGGTACATTACCTTGAGGTGCTTCCGGGGCTTAGCGTCCCCGCGGCCCGGTCGTCGGCCAGGCCGGCGGGGTAAGGGCGAGAAGTTACACGTGGCGTGCTCATTAACCCCGACCATCTTACAAAATAAACGGACATCTTTAATTATAGTGAGGAAGCACAAGTGAGGAGGAGATATAAGCAAGGAGTGCAAGGTTAGAGGGAGACGTGGCCGAGCTCCGGCTCCCGTCCCCCGCCCGGGGTCTTCACTTTAACCCTCACAGATACAAAGTCATGATAGCATTAGGGAAGAGAGACCCCGGGGACACTCTCTATCAGGGAGAGTGTGTTTGTATATTTGTGTCTGGGTCGCCGAGCATGGAAGCCAGGCGGGGAAGATGGGGGGGGGGGCGTGGGGCAGGGAAGGGGTGGTGTTACGGTATATCGTATTCGTGTTATTTCATCGCATAAAGGCACGATTATTTAAGTCATACGTTCATTATTACAGGAAGAACGAGGTTAACAACCATGGAGGTCGTTAACTGTCAGCACGGTGTGGCTCGTCCGGTGGCGGGAATGTCTGTTAGCCAATCAGAACCACCGGGCGAGGTAACGTGTGCTGGCCGGAGCATGTGGAGAAACAGACATCTACTTCCCTCCATTGAGTCAACAGGCTGTCGTCGCGTTTGGATGTGTGACCAACAGACCCAACTGTTAGTGTGCTCCACCCTTATGAAGGAAGAGGACCTCGAGGCATGGTCGACGCTCTTGAAAGTTATGGAAGATAACAGCTGTGAGATTTAGAGGTCGGCATGGAGGTAACGATTTTCCTGATAGCGGTACAAATTGCAGGAAAGTAGATGATTTATAAGTGGGAAGATCAATCGGACAAGAGACGACCGTAGCATGGTCGTAGTATCTTTCTCTATATATATATATTTAACTGTACTTGTGTACAATGCACATATATATATACATGTAAAATATTGTATATAAGGTGCATGGTCGTAGTATCTTTCTCTCTATATATATATTTAACTGTACTTGTGTACAATGCACATATATATATACATGTAAAATATTGTATATAAGGTGATTAGAGATATATCACAATATATCCATGATGAAGTTTTATACCATCTTATTTTCTTGTCCTTTGTCAGACCTCGGCACAAAGTGTGTCGCACCTGACAACAGGTCCGGCTGAGGCTGACACCTGTTCAGATTCATGTACCCCGTTGAAGTACAACGAAGCATTAGGATAAACATTCAGAATAAACCTAAATTAAATGTATTGGGTTGTCAACAGTTCGATCCCAACAGTGGACAGAAGAGGGGGAGTGAAGGGTGGGGCGTGTATGTGTCCCGGGTCGTCCCGGGTCATACCGGGTCATACCGGGTCATACCGGGTACCGCCTTCTAGTACAGAACATAAGCAGGTAACTGCCAGAGTCAGAAGCACCTAGGAGCCAGGCACGCCACCTGGCGCCACACTAACACAACACATCTGCAACATACACAACTACCACATTAACATGTCTTCACGAGCCCGTTAATGCAAATATGATTCCAGGAATCAATCGTAGCAAGACCCTCTTATTATAGTATTTATAGGCGTCTTTTATTTGTCCAGGTTAGAGGCCACAAGCATGGCTGGCCTCGTGTAATTCCCCAGAGTGACTTGTCGTAAGGGAACGGTTATAAGGGGGTCGGGGATGATCCCCATACTCCCCTTTTCAAATGGGCTTTTCCCAAGTCCGTCATGAAGCCAGTGGTTATGAAATGTTCGGCGCCGAGTCCAAAGACTTAGGTCAGTGTTTAAAAAGTTGTAATAAGTTGTATTCTTACTAATATTCATCCAGCATATTATTTTCTACGTGATAATTAAGTGTTGGGGCCCCAGAACCTATACACTGCATAGGAAGCGACGGCGAGTACGGGCGTCCTGTGTAGTGTAGATGGTTACACAGTAGAGAGTCGTGTGTAGTGTAGATGGTTACACAGTAGAGTCGTGTGTAGTCCAGATGGTATACGTGATAAAGTACGCTTACACAAAAAATATAATTATTGATTGCAAATATTCTTACCTGGCAGTTAAACATTAAACACGAAGATTGGTCTAGGATGTTTACTAATTACTCTTGCAACGTAAAAGGTTAATTAACAAATATTCAAAGTAACTCATTAATTTTAGTTTGGCGTGTAGCGTTGAGCAAGAGTGCCGCTCAAGGACTGGTGCAGACCCCAGAGTGCGGCCACTCGGGCCAGTAAGCCCGACACTCCAGGAAGCCTCCACAAACACCCCAGATAAGTGCAGCATCACCAGTCAATGTTTACCTCATGCACGATGCTCATGCAAGTATACAAGTGGGCATAACGAGGCCTCAGAGAGTTCACAAGCATGCAATAAGACGAGTCGCAAACAAAAATTTGCAACAACAGACTCGACAAGAAAAAGGAAAGACATGACCACGACGTTCAAGATACTCTGGAAAATCGGCAAAACAGAGATAAACTACAGTTAGCTGGAGGAAAGAGCATGAGGGGTCCACAAAGGAAAACAAAAGGCATTGGTGAGCCACAGTAATGTGAAGACCTGAAGTGTGAGGGTAGTGAAGATTGTGCCCGTAACTAAGCCGTACAGTGTGAGGAAGACGCTATACACGAGTTTACATGAAAGCTGCAAGAGGATCAGAGTACACTTACTGAGTGATTGTCAGGCGCAGGCGCGCACATGCTGACACCGTGTCTACATGAGCACAGACTGACGAGTGCACGAGCGTGCACGCACGCATTGTTGCCATCAGCGGGTATATAATACAAGTTTTAAAGATAGTCAACAAAAGGAAGGGGCATGCAGCCACCAGAGGTGTGTGGGGATGGTGAGAGACGCGGGGCACGCCAGAGGTGGTGAGGGAGGGCACGTGGCCGAGCCTGGGGGGGGCGGGCACGTGGCCGAGCCTGGGGGGGCGGGCACGTGGCCGAGCCTGGGGGGGCGGGCACGTGGCCGAGCCTGGGGGGCGGGCACGTGGCCGAGCCTGGGGGGGGGGCGGGCACGTGGCCGAGCCTGGGGGTGCTGCTGTGGACGGGTATGGAGGCTAGGCTAGGACCTGTCTGCATTCTTCAGGATTTACCAGAAGAGAGCAGACTACGTCCGAATGCTAAGGGGAGGGTGTGGCAGATGTAGGGGTGTTCAAAACTTAGAGAGGGAGTTACCTGAGGTAGTGGGTGGCGGGTGGGCCTAGTGCGGAGGCCGAGAGTGGGTGCAGGTGGGGTGTTCTTGTAGCCAGGTCCAGTAACCTTGAGGAGATCCTCCTAGTGTGAGCGTCTTGGGGTCCTGTGGCACTCGCCACCACTCAACAACCCCGCTCAGTAAGCCTCCATTATCAGGATCTTGTGGCCAGGAAGCCAATGGTAATTAGGGAAAGATTTCACACGGCGAGATACTACTGATTGGGTAAGTTCCTTCTTCCAGTAACTATCCACTTTCAGCACTAACGCAAGTGCTCGCTCATCTGCACAAATACGTTTCAGTAAGTCTTTCAACTAACTTCAAATACTAGACAAATGTTTGTTGTGACCACAAACGTTCAAAACCTGACCAACACCGGTAGTGGTTGGCAGCGCCGCACACAGTGCCTTTCTTCACAACATTTCATCTGCCTCCTCACTAACGTTGGCTGAAAACACAGTAAACAGCTTTGTTACTACACCACACACACACACACACACACACACACACACACACACACACACACACACACACACACACGTGAATGATACAGCATCCAGGGCTAATGAAATACCTAAACTACTACAGTCACATTAGGAGGAAAATGTGGGAACGGTCAGGTAACTAAACTGGATTAATAAGAGAGAGGGGGGGGGGTGGACTAGCCGGATAATGACAAGGAAATATGTCTGGTACTTATCAAAGGTTTCCAGGAAGTGTCGCGTCAAGACCTTGACCACCTCCAGGAGGAAGAGGTCCGGACACCTTAGAGTGCGAGGCGACCATGGAAGCTGCAACAGACGGGGTGAAGTAAGACCATGAGGTCCTTCATGTTCGGAAATCCGTTGCAGAAGACAACATCTCCCCGTGAACGTCAAATAATCCAGCTAGATCTCTGGGCCAAACGCTTCAATAATCTACACTGCTCCACTGAAGAGGGGGAGAACTACCAGATAATTAGAAGACTGATAATGCCACACATATTTAGAACTGGCTACTTGCCAAAGTTGCAACACGGGTTCACAGAATGGAAGTCATTGTCTGGCAAACCTGCTAGAGCTATAAGGGAGGATGCCAATGATCATAAGAAAGAAAGATGAGAAGATGAGCCGAATGCATTTTCTTGAGCCAGGAAGATTTGGGAGGGGAAGACGGGTGGTGGTAGTGATATCTGGCTCTTGTGTACCTCCACGCGAGTGGTGGTAGTGATATCTGGCTCTTCTGTACCTCCACGCGAGTGGTGGTAGTAATATCTGGCTCTTGTGTACCTCCACGCGAGTGGTGGTAGTGATATCTGGCTCTTGTGTACCTCCACGCGAGTGGTGGTAGTAATATCTGGCTCTTGTGTACCTCCACGCGGACCACAACACGACACAAAAACAAACATTAAATTCTCCTGTACTAGAATGTCTACTGCAGCACCAACTCTCACTATCTAACACAATCTCCTGCACACGAACAAACATGTCAAACAGATAATGTTTACAACACCTGCAGTGACGCACGCGCGCGAGAAGACACTCAAGACAGCAACCCTTCGGCTGCCTTTAACACCTGCTGCCGTCAACACCGGCTCGCAGGACACACCTGCTGGTGTTTGGGCAACACACGCTAAACACTGGCAGTATTTATCGAAAGGCTTGTCTGAATTGATACTCGCATCATTCTCTAGTAGATAGTACAGAGCAGTCTTCACCCTACCAGCGGCCTCGCCTGACCTGTTGCATGGTGGAGAAGGTCCCCGAGGAGCCCCGAGGCTCCCGCAACCCTGGCCAGCAATCGTGGCCCCCAAGAGCCTGGAGTGACCTGTTAGTGCGGTCACTTTTACAGTGAAGGCCACTAGGTCACCCGCCCCAGTACGTGTCCACTCTTCCTGGCCTAACACATCACTTGAACCCATGACGTGCCACATTTAAATTAATAATACAAGACAGAGAGAGACAAGACAGAGAGAGACAAGACAGAGAGACAAGAAAGACAGAGACAAGAAAGAGAGAGAGAGAGAGGGGGGGGGGGAGGTGGAGTGTAGCCACATAACATGGGGGAAGAGGAAGGCGGTGCAGTAGTAAACAGGGTGTGGGGTGCCCACACTACACTCATCCTCCTCCCGCCACACCTTTATGGATCACCTTCACACACACACTCTTCCTTCCCCTCATGTTCTTGCAGTAAAACCTGTAAAGAAGTCTTCCAAAATCTCGTACCCCCACACGTCAGCCCCCTTCCCCACCAGGTCACCCCCACCAGGTCACCCCACCATTAACCAAGCAGCCGTCCCTCATCCTGTAATTCAGTCCCAATCACGTTCCCCTTTCATCAATAGGTCCGCCTCCCCCCACCTTCTGCCCCCCTATCATCTTCCCCAATCCCCCCCTTCCCAGTTCCCTTCTTCCTTTAACCAGCCACTTGTCCTTCACTGTGTGATTCCCCCCCCCCCCCCCCCAGTCATAACAAGGTCATCCACTAATTAGCTTCAACAAAGTCTATTATCGACGATATAATTACCGAGCTTTTTGGTCGAGCTTCGTCATTATCCTGGGAGATGCCCCCCCCCCCCCCCCCACCAGAGGAGGGGGCTCAGATACTATGTACTTGGTACAGTCAGTACCATGACTGGTACAGTCAGTACCAGACCTGCCACTTCCAGGTGCATGCTGGCGATAATAACTGTACCACACCCCACTCTACCTGTAATCTCCTCCCCCCCCTGCCCTGTACACACAGACACACACACACACAGTTTCAAATGTAGAACATAAGAACATAAGAACATAAGAACAAAGGTAACTGCAGAAGGCCTATTGGCCCATACGAGGCAGCTCCTATTCTATAACCACCCAATCCCACTCATATACTTGTCCAACCCGTGCTTGAAACAATCGAGGGACCCCACCTCCACAATGTTACGCGGCAATTGGTTCCACAAATCAACAACCCTGTTACTGAACCAGTATTTACCCAAGTCTTTCCTAAATCTAAACTTATCCAATTTATACCCATTGTTTCGTGTTCTGTCCTGTGTTGATAATTTTAATACCCTATTAATATCCCCCCGGTTATGTCCATTCATCCACTTGTAAACCTCTATCATGTCACCCCTAACTCTTCGCCTTTCCAGTGAATGCAACTTAAGCTTTGTTAATCTTTCTTCATATGAAAGATTTCTAATTTTGGGGAATTAACTTAGTCATCCTACGCTGGACACGTTCAAGTGAATTTATATCCATTCTATAATATGGCGACCAAAACTGAACTGCATAATCTAAATGGGGCCTAACTAGAGCAAGATATAGCTCGAGAACCACACCAGGTGTCTTGTTACTAACGCTGCGATTAATAAATCCAAGTGTCCGATTTGCCTTATTACGAACATTTATGCATTGATCCTTTTGTTTTAAATTCTTACTAATCATAACTCCCAGATCCCTTTCGCAATCCGACTTCGCAATCACAACACCATCTAGCTCGTATCTTGTAACTCTATCATCATTACCTAACCTCAGAACTTTACATTTATCAGCATTAAACTGCATCTGCCAATCCTTTGACCATTTCAAAACCCTATCTAGATCAACTTGAAGTGATAGCGAGTCCTCCTCCGAATTAATTTCCCTACCGATTTTCGTATCATCGGCAAATTTGCAAATGTTGCTACTCAAACCTGAATCTAAATCATTTATATATATTATAAACAACAGAGGTCCCAGGACAGAGCCTTGAGGCACTCCACTTACAACATTTTCCCACTCTGACTTGATTCCATTTATACTAACTCTCTGTTTCCTTTGGTATAGCCATGCCCTAATCCAGCTTAATATAGCACCCCCAATACCATGAGACTCTATCTTTTTAATCAGTCTTTCATGTGGCACTGTATCAAAAGCTTTGCTAAAGTCAAGGTATACAACATCGCAATCCTTACCACTATCAACTGCCTCAACAATGCTAGAATAAAAAGATAACAAATTTGTTAAACATGAACGGCCATTTATAAAACCATGTTGCGACTCAATTATTAATTTATGTTTTTCAAGATGAAGACGAATTTTATTTGCTATTATAGATTCGAGTAACTTTCCCACAATAGACGTTAGGCTAATTGGTCGATAGTTAGACGCAAGTGATCTATCTCCTTTCTTAAAAACTGGTATCACATTAGCAACTTTCCAAAACTCTGGCACTCTGCCTGACTCTATTGATTTATTAAATATGGTTGACAGTGGGTCACAAAGCTCCTCTTTGCATTCTTTAAGCACCCTGGCAAACACTTCATCCGGCCCTGGGGATTTGTTTGGTTTGAGTTTTACTATTTGTTTAAGAACATCCTCCCTGGTAACTGTTAAACTCGTCAACCTGTCCTCGTCCCCACCCACATAGACTTGTTCGGCTGAAGGCATATTGTTAAGTTCCTCTTTAGTAAATACAGATACAAAATATTTATTAAAAATGCTACTCATCTCTTCATCACTACCTGTTATTTGACCTGTCTCAGTTTTTAATGGACCTATCCTTTCCCTAGTCTTAGTACGATATAACTGAAAAAACCCTTTAGGATTTGTCTTTGCTTGCCCTGCTATGCGAACTTCATAGTTTCTTTTTGCTTTCCTTATCTCTTTTTTTAACATTTCTAACCAGTTGTACGAATTCCTGTTCTAAAGTGACCTCCCCATTTTTAATCCTTTTGTACCAAGCTCTCTTTTTACCTATAAGGTTCTTCAAATTCTTTGTTATCCACTTTGGGTCATTAGTATTCGATCTATTCAATTTGTATGGTATACTACGTTCCTGTGCTTTGTTTAGAATATTCTTAAATAAGTTATATATTGAATCCACATCGAAATCCCCATTTAAGTCACCTATCGCTGGGTTCATGTCTCGCTCCAAGACCGGCCCACACCCCATACCCAAGACTTTCCAATCAATTTGACCCAAAAAATTTCTTAGGCTATTAAAATCAGCTTTACGAAAATCTGGCACTTTAACAGAATTTTCTCCTACTGGTCTATTCCATTCTATGCTAAATCTGATTTCTTTGTGATCACTGCTCCCTAGCTCACTCCCTATTTCGATGTCATTAATTTGCGTTTCCCTGTTAGTTAACACTAAATCTAAAATATTATTTTCCCGTGTTGGTTCCTTAATGTGTTGCGTAAGAAAGCAATCGTCAATTAATTCTAGAAAATCTTCTGCTTCACTATTCCCTGTTTTGTTCAACCAGTTTATTCCGCTAAAATTAAAGTCACCCATGACATAAATACTGTTAGATCTAGATGCTCTAGATATTTCATCCCATAGATGCTTTGCTTCCATTCTGTCTAAATTTGGTGGCCTATATATTACTCCTATTATAATATTATTAGCTTTTTCGTTTAATTCAATCCAAATAGTTTCTGTGTGTGGCTCTGTTTTGATTCCCTCTTTGAGACTACATTTCAAATTGTCCCTAACATATATGGCTACTCCACCTCCTCGTCTAATATATCTATCTGTGTGAAATAGTTTAAATCCATATATTTGATATTCAGCTAATAGTTCTCTATTTTCTACATTCATCCACGTTTCGGTAAGTGCAATAATATCTATTTTTTCTGTGCAGACAAGAGCATTTAATTCGTTAATTTTATTTCTTAGACTTCTACTGTTAGTGTAAATATGATAGAGCTAGATATGATAGAGCTAGAGTAGATATGATAGAGCTAGAGACGCTCAGGAATCTGTACACCGATAGATTGACGGATGAGAGGCGGGACCAATGAGCCAGAGCTCAATCCCCACAAGCACAATTAGGTGAGTACACCCACACATGTACACACGTTACATGCTTAGTGTGTGAGAAGAGTGGCCCGGGCACCAGTACCAAGAGTGGTGGCCCGGGCCCCAGTACCAAGAGTGGTGGCCCGGGCCCCAGTACCAAGAGTGGTGGCCCGGGCCCCAGTACCAAGAGTGGTGGCCCGGGCCCCAGTACCAAGAGTGGTGGCCCGGGCCCCAGTACCAAGAGTGGTGGCCCGGGCCCCAGTACCAAGAGTGGTGGCCCGGGCCCCAGTACCAAGAGTGGTGGCCCGGGCCCCAGTACCAAGAGTGGTGGCCCGGGCCCCAGTACCAAGAGTGGTGGCCCGGGCCCCAGTACCAAGAGTGGTGGCCCGGGCCCCAGTACCAAGAGTGGTGGCCCGGGCCCCAGTACCAAGAGTGGTGGCCCGGGCCCCAGTACCAAGAGTGGTGGCCCGGGCCCCAGTACCAAGAGTGGTGGCCCGGGCCCCAGTACCAAGAGTGGTGGCCCGGGCCCCAGTACCAAGAGTGGTGGCCCGGGCCCCAGTACCAAGAGTGGTGGCCCGGGCCCCAGTACCAAGAGTGGTGGCCCGGGCCCCAGTACCAAGAGTGGTGGCCCGGGCCCCAGTACCAAGAGTGGTGGCCCGGGCCCCAGTACCAAGAGTGGTGGCCCGGGCCCCAGTACCAAGAGTGGTGGCCTGGGCCCCAGTACCAAGAGTGGTGGCCTGGGCCCCAGTACCAAGAGTGGTGGCCTGGGCCCCAGTACCAAGAGTGGTGGCCTGGGCCCCAGTACCAAGAGTGGTGGCCTGGGCCCCAGTACCAAGAGTGGTGGCCCGGGCCCCAGTACCAAGAGTGGTGGCCCGGGCCCCAGTACCAAGAGTGGTGGCCCGGGCCCCAGTACCAAGAGTGGTGGCCTGGGCCCCAGTACCAAGAGTGGTGGCCTGGGCCCCAGTACCAAGAGTGGTGGCCTGGGCCCCAGTACCAAGAGTGGTGGCCCGGGCCCCAGTACCAAGAGTGGTGGCCTGGGCCCCAGTACCAAGAGTGGTGGCCTGGGCCCCAGTACCAAGAGTGGTGGCCCGGGCCCCAGTACCAAGAGTGACCTATGACATTACCGTGACCATGTCGCCGCCTGCAACACGGTCTTGCACGCCGTGTTGCACAAGATCCCAACACACCGCAACACACCCAAACATTATCAACTGTAAATTAAAAAAGAAAGTCTCAAATGGCTAAAATCCAAGAGAAAGTCTCACTATAGGAGTAAGAGAAGAAAAATTATACGACACGTCTTGCAATACAATGACACTGGACACATCTTAATGATGCAAACATTCATTGCACGAATATATCTGGTTGCACTCAATATGTAAAGACGTGGCAACAGGGGGCCGTAAATCTTAAACATGGTAGGAGTAATGTGACACTACATTATTCACTCTTGAACACACACACACATCACATGTGCGCACGGAGCCACGGTGAAAGAGGAGCAAAGTTCGAAATAAATCCCATGACTCAGAACATTTGAATCACACTGAACTCCAAAAGTTCAATGTGAATAAGGGACGGAACTAAGATATTCGGAGGCAGTAGAACTTCCTGTTGCAATTCTTTTACCTTGTCATGGCGCAATCGACTAAGGCAGCGTCTGGGATCATCCCGGGCGTTAAGTTCGAATCCTCATCACGGCCCTTGTGGATTTGTTCATAACATATCCGAATCTTCCCCAAGTATTTGTGAAAGTTTTAAATCCTACAGGCTTATGGATCCACATCTTTAAGTACTCCTAAACTTGGATACACTATATAACCTCGACCTGTTCTTTTAGTGGAGGTTATCTTGAGATGATTTCGGGGCTTTT
The DNA here is from genome assembly GCF_040958095.1 of Procambarus clarkii. Taxonomy (NCBI): domain Eukaryota; kingdom Metazoa; phylum Arthropoda; class Malacostraca; order Decapoda; family Cambaridae; genus Procambarus; species Procambarus clarkii. The sequence goes on from NC_091180.1 coordinate 28,926,658, forward strand.
TAGTGTCCCCGCGGCCCGGTCCTCGACCAGGCCTCCACCCACAGGAAGCAGCCCGTGACAGCTGACTGACACCCAGGTACCTATTTTACTGCTAGGTAACAGGGGCATAGGGTGAAAGATACTCTGCCCATTGTTTCTCGCCGGCGCCTGGGATCGAACCCAGGACCACAGGATCACAAGTCCAGCGTGCTGTCCGCTCGGCCGACCAGCCCCCTGGAGAACAGTTTAGTGACTCTCCTCGCTGTGTTTCAGTGGTTTGAAGTTCCTGTGGTAGTATCTTCCTTGAGCCGGCCGGCCGGTCCACACCTACATCAGTATTCACTAATATCAGCCTCTTAATCTTCGTCTTAAAGGCTGTGTCACTAAGGTTCTTAACAACTATTGAGAAAACGCGATTAAACAAGGTATTCTTGCCCAGTTATTAGCGAGTGTGTCCTGGTTCACCTGCCTCTCCATAAAGGTTATTACTACGTTTCGTTTGACCGATTAGAGTGAAGACTGGTCAATCATTGTTCATCCCATCATTTAGCCAATCACGGTGCCGGCTCAGCTGGACAACTGAGCAATCGCAAACGTTTGTGAACGCGCAGCTCCCATCAATCCCCTCATTCGTCACCTATTTTCGTCTCAGTTCGTTATAACATGAATTTATTTCCCCATTAATTTTTTGTTTTCACTTTCTACCTTCAGCACCAACATTGTAGTAAACAAATGGGATATTTATTCTTTACTTGAGTACTTCTACGCCTCTAGGTAGATCTGCGGAGCGCGAGAACCCTTCATACAAACATATAACATTGTATATTCTTGCTCTCCGATAACACATTTCCTGTCATCATAATAACTCCCGTGACTCTCTCGCTCGTGGCATACACTACTACAAGTACTCCAACACTTCGGGGATTCGAGCCAGCATTCTGGGTCTCCCCAGCCGCGCGCCTGAACCTTCTGGACGGCAATGTGCTAAAAAGTAATTTACTTTGGGATAAAGATGATTATTTCTCGAGATTAGGCAATATAGGCGCAACGGGTTGGCGTTTTCTCCTGTTAACTGGGCTAAAGATATCAGGCCAGTGTGTTGTGCTAGTGTGTACTAGAAGTATTGTCAGTGGTCTCAGCAAGTGAAGGGCTCGGGGCTTGAGTGTGAGGAGACACCAAATGTTTAAAAATACTTCACACAAATTTTTGCTTAAACTTTAGATATTTTAGTAGTAAAGGAATTAAAAAAAATTGTACTTCTGTTTTGAGGCTAAAATAATTATGTTTTTAACATATTTAGGCCATATTTGTAAATTAATTTTATGATCATGGGTAAAGCCAAACTTTACAACTTAGTGGCTTGTATAATATAAAGCTAAATAGATACAATTTTTTACCAACACCATCCTTATTAAGCAAGTAATTTAATGTTGGTAATATTGTCAAGGTTTAAACAATGGTAAATGTGGGATGTACAACACGTTAACTAAGCGCAGTAATGTTCAGTACTTGAACTAAGCTACAAGTATTATACCATATGAAACCCTGCAGTGTACTCCGCCATACTGATCTGGGGGAGGTTAGGTAAGGGTTTAGTCATTATTTGGTATATTATATTTGTACACTTCATATGGGCGAGTGGTTACAAGTAAAGCAGCGTCTGAATGAGGCAGATATTACAAAAGTCAAGCTAGACTTGTTTTCTAAATTAGAATTCATTGGCTTAGTTTCTCAATATTTAATTTACCCTGACTTATTTGTAACATAATTGACAACTTTAATTATGGGTGAATTATTTGTAGTCTAAAAACCAATTCGGTATGAATTTTTTTTTTTTTTTTTTGAGATATATACAAGAGTTGTTACATTCTTGTACAGCCACTAGTACGCGTAGTGTTTCGGGCAAGTCCCTGGAATACGATCCCCGCCGCGAAGAATCGTTTTTTCATCCAAGTACACATTTTACTGTTGCGTTAAACAGAGGCTACAGTTAAGGAATTGCGCCCAGTAAATCCTCCCCGGCCAGGATACGAACCCATGACATAGCGCTCGCGGAACGCCAGGCGAGTGTCTTACCACTACACCACGGAGACTGTTGTAACACATTGACTCCAGCAATGCATTGGCTTGTCTTAGTTTAAATGAATAGCAGTTAATATTGACTTGCTAATTATTTATACAACTTGGTATGTTAATTTGTATTTGTCTTTGCATAAAATACTTATTTAATACAAGATAAACACACACACAGCATATATTGCTGGCCCGAAAGGATCCGGCGACTAATGTATTATCAACACCCGGTTGTTGTTTTTTTGAGAAAACTTTATGTGCGTGTTGCATGAAACTACGAGTGCCCGGAAGTGTCTTGATGTGAAGAGGTGTTCATAGAAAGATCAGTTTGTTGAATTGTGAGGCAACTGTCAAGACCAAGATAAGAAGGAAGAGTTGACAAGGACTTCCTCACGAGCCCGGCCTCTGACTACCACAACACAATCATGCCAGACACTGCAAGGGGTCAACCTTCACAATACGGCTCATAATTAGCTCTTTTTCTGATCATATATTAGTCATTAAAGCCATATTGTGCATAGTAAGTTCTACACATCTCTCGTGGCATCATGTGAAGAATGATTAAAGACAGTGGAATTCAACACCCACGACTCTCAAATACAATTCCTTCAACTACTGGAGTCCGTTGGAATTATAACAAATTATCAATATATTCCCGTTTGAACTCGATTCGTGGGCTTAAGCATTGTACCAGTTTGTTGACAAGTACAGAGACAACCTGTGACGTCTTTCATGCTACTAACAAAAGCAGTTTGGTGGGGAAGACAAAGCCTCGCATCTCGCCACACAAACATCCACATTTTGAATTCGTATAAAATTTCTAATATTCCAAAGATATGACAAATGATGCAAATCTTTCTCGCAACTAATAGACCGCATTTTTTACGTTATCGTAACCAACATAAGAAATGCAATCTATTAATGAAAGTAACAGTTCCCAAATATTCACTTTTGTGTATGTGGCTAGAAGCATCAGGTGGCCGGCTACGGCTCGTACGGCGCCACAGCCAACGGCCTGAAGCTTGACCCAGGCTTCACGTCCACAACCATCCAACATGGCCACTAGACCATTGTGGCCAACGTGGGCCACCACTGTGGCCAGCGTGGGCCACCACTGTGGCCAGCGTGGGCCACCACTGTGGCTAGCGTGGGCCACCACTGTGGCTAGCGTGGGCCACCACTGTGGCTAGCGTGGGCCACCACTGTGGCTAGCGTGGGCCACCACTGTGGCTAGCGTGGCCCACCACTGTGGCGCTGGGATAGCTGTGATGATGAGGATGCTCATAAAAATGATACCCATTATGTGTAGTATAACGTAGCTGTGCTTGCATGAATGGTGTTCCAGCTCCTGGGCCTTGTCTTTAGCTACAGATCGCCTGGCGAAACAACGACTCATGCCCATCGTATCTACATTTTAAACCAAATGAAAATAGCCTAAAGTACATCCACCATATTGCTTACTACTAACCTCGGTTTAGATCTGCGTCTTCCCACCAATAATATTCGCCTTAACCAGAGATACTTGGAAGGCTGACAATTTATGTCGTGATCATGTCTCGTGGTAAACCTCTGTGTTTGCGCATTTAAAAACCGCCACAAAGGATGAAAATTCTAAGTAACAAAATCACAGCATTTATTACTTTTCATACAGAAACATTCATACATTCATAGATGACAGAGTTACAGCTGTGTATATTAGCAACATACACCACCACAACACTGCAGACGAGTACACTTCACAGCGTCACTTTGGCAAGTTAGTGTGATATGGGGTTATGGGCTCTGGTTCACTGACCAACATATTCATCTTTGAACTTTATACATTTCAAAGAGGAAAATTAAGTATCACAGCTACTAATACTTCAGAGCTTATCCGGAGAGCTCTAATGTATAGACGAGATGACGAATAGTAACGGGACTTCAACAGCGTGTCATCAGTGTACGGCAAGAGTAAGCAACAACAGTATACAACACCATACAACTCCACAGTATACAACAGCATACAGCCGGAATTTAACATCTTTATCAAGATTACACATTCTTAACCGTAAGCCAAATTAAAACGGATTCACAGCATTTAACCGGATTCTAACCATTTCCATCCACTTAAGCACCTTTCACGAAATATATAAACAAGAATTGGGAACTAGGTAGAACTATTGGTGGAGTGTGAAGGAAGGAAGGTGGTGAGGAGCGGAGACGGGAGTGAGGGGGGGCGTGCTCTCACCTCCTGGAGGCCTGGGCACGGCGTCTGCCTCGCCCCGTGGCCAGCACCACACTGACAGTGTCCGTGGCGCCGCCACCCGCCCCGCCCACACCAGCCACGGGCGGCCACCAGCCTCCTCTCTCACCCCAGGAAACAATAATTCATATAGACGAAGAAAAAATATATATAGAAGGACCCCCAAGGTTGCACAACACCCGGTGGATGCTACACAAGCTATCAACACATCTCTATCACAATCGACTTGAGAATGGTCCAGGACGGACCGAAACGTCGCCGTCCCTTCACTTTCTAGTGTGTGGTTTGGTTAACATATTTCAGCCACGTTACTGTGACTCCTCGTCTGAACACACCTTTAATTCAAGAGGAAACTTGAAAAACACCTTTAAGTGATCTGTACGTCACATTGCGAGATTCAGGCACCAACAGCCTATTTGATCAGACAACCAGGAATCTGTCTTCGCCGCGGGCACACCAAGCATTCATTACTTTTTGTTTGACATCACTATATTTAATGTGTTGCTTCAGAGATGAGGTTACTCGGCTGAAGGCAATATACTCGTCTCCAGTACAGTACAAACTGCTTTCTCTAATTATTACGAGCGGAAACTGTTCAAAGTGACAATGTTGGGTCTGATAACAAATATTGTATGCACAGGCTACACACTTCACCGGGAGCCACGCTAGGCTCCCCCGTCATAAGGCCGGCTCCACCACCTTTATATTACAGTAGGAAATACAATCTAAAAACACTAAAAAAGTCAACTAAAGTACCCAATGTTGGTGGAATTTGGCTTAACAATGACCACAAGTTTGTTACCAGCAACACTTCATGCTGAACACTGTACTGTACATATTGTACACTGTACTGTACATATTGTACACTGTACTGTACATATTGTACACTGTACTGTACATATTGTACACTGTACTGTACATATTGTACACTGTACAACAGGAACTATCAACATTCTACATCATGATTATATGTTACGTTGTCTTATATATTTTATTAATAGTGTAGGGAAAGAGAAGGAAGGTGGTAGTTATGTTGATAAGGTACCCGCTGGTGTCCGGGTAGTGAAGGTGGTGGCCACGTGGAAGACTACAGTTAGAGTGTGACCTCCGTGACCCCGAGTAACGCCGGGTATCCTCTAGAGTAATATACAAGAACATCTACAGCATAAAGAGCACCTTGGTGCCTACAAGTCCATAGTTAACATACAAGCTGCATATATTTGCATGGTAATGTTAGAGGCTCTCTCACTGATGATCAAACAAAAACTGCCTTTCCAATCTATTCCTGCGAATTTTTCAATCTTTTATTCCTACCCAACCGCAAAATTTAATATAACAGTGAAGTGAAAGAATTTTGAAACTTGACAAAAGTTTACTGTGGCTCTGGTTTACAATAGAATTGAATTGCTTACATTTAATTTTCTTTTACTTACACGACGAGGTGAAAACCGAGGAGGAACTGGTGTGTGTGTGTATATATATGTATGTATATGTGTGTGTATGTATGTGTATAAAGTATATGTGGAAGCTGATCAGAGTTACGTTTCGCCTTTGTAAATGCACATTAATGGCATTATGTAAAACACATCGAACACTTTATGTAGCATACATAAATCTATGTATTTACGTATGTAGCTTAGCCTAGCATTATAAAAGCACTACAATCACCTTCTGTGGTTGATTGTTCAATAAATCTCTGAACTGTATGTTTGACCAATCTCTCACCCTGTCCATGGAGGACAGAAGAAAATGGATATATGCTGATTAGCATTGTAATTGTCTGGCCACGTCTGTGGTAGAAAATAATAATAATAATAATAATAATAATAATAATAATAATAATAATAATAGCTACGTGAAAGTAGTTGAAATAGAGGAAAAAAAAGCATGGAATGAAAGAGGGGGAGAAAATGGAGAGTTCCCAGAGTACAGGAGGAGAGGCCTGGGGCTCCACCAGTACACAGGCTTCAGACTACCCATTTCGCACCCCTCAGAGGGAAGGGAATTATCAGGGAAAAGCGACAAGCCATCACCACTATATAGCACTTGGAAGGGGTCAGGATAAGGATTATGAATGGGCCGCGGAGAAGGAATGGTGCCCAATCACTTAGACGGTCTGGGATTGAACGCTGATCTGCATGAAGCGAGACCGTCGCCCTACTGTCCAGCCCAAGTGGCCGGCTTCCCCCTCCTCAGAGACGTTGTCTAGCACATTCCCCAACTTGTCGGTTCAGGCGGTCTGGCTCTACAAGCTGGAGAGGGCCGGCTGGTGTGGTCCAGGTCCACTGTAGGATACCTGATCAACCAGGCTGTGACGCATACGTCAGGCTGCGAGCAGCCGCGTCCAACAGCCTGGTTGATCAGTCCAGCGACCAAGAGGCCTGGTCGACGACCGGGCCGCGGGGACGCTAAGCCCCGAAAGCACCTCAAGGTAAGCACCTCTAGGTAGCTTGTACCGCCAGACGTCACCACCAGCAGCGGCGACAAGACACTATCAATTCCGTTCATTATCAACAACAGAGGTGGAGAGAGAGTCGTCAGTGACTGGGTACACACGACACAGGTGTGATAACTGCTCTAATGCGCTCTACAGAGTGGCAGGGTCCACTGTAGCTCCCCCCCTCCCATGGTGGGATAAACCCCCCACCCTCCCCCGGAGTTACTACAAGCGCTGGTGCTACTTTACCGCTACCATTAGTAGTGTCGGGGTATGGCCAGGTAGCCCTCACCTGCACACACCCACTTGGCAGGTGACCAATACCACCTGCGTCCACCCCACCCCCTCCCCCATTAACCCCCCCCCCCCATCCCCCGCCGCTAACACTTGGAGGCAGATTCACGAAGCAGATACGCAAGCACTTACGAACCTGTACATCTTTTCTCAATCTTTGGCGGCTTTGATTACAATTATTAAACAGTTAATGAGCTCCGAAGCACCAGGAAGCTGTCTATAACAATAACAACAATTGATTGGCAAATTTTCATGCTTGTAAACTGTTTAACAAATGTAAACAAAGGCGTCAAAGATTGAGGAAAGATGTACACGTTCGTAAGTACTTGCGCAACTGCTTCGTGAATCTGGCCCTGGGGAGTGTTCTGAATACCATCTGAACCGCCTTGAGCACAAGATGTGAACACCTCACGTCCACACACATGGTCTGGGCGGTAGAGCGACGGTCTCCCCCCCCCCCCCACACGACACACACCTGCTCCAGCCTCCCCCCCCCCCCCCCTACAAACACCTAAGTACACATCAACATCCAACAACAAATCAAACAAGACAAAAACATTGGAGTAACAAGTCGTGTTGTCTGAAGCCTAAATTTGGCTCGTCATCCTAGGCATAAAAATTATATTAATTGTGCAAAATAAAAATTACATAATAATTAATAATACACTTAAGTGTACTTAATAATAAAATAATATTATCTTATATTTTATCTTTATTATTATTTTTATTATTATCTTAATAATTTTACTATTAAAATATTAATAGAGTGTACAAAATAAAATTAAGTGTACTAGGATAAAAATTATATTAATTCTATAAAAAGTGTAATCAAAATTATATTGCAATTTTGGAGATAAACTTTCCTTGTGTTTGCGGCTCCGTCCGGCTTGTGTCATTTTCATCCCTTCACGAACTGTGCTCTCGCGTCATCAATTACCATTACACAGTCGTCTTACTGTGTGTACACGTCACAGTACTAACGGAGAGCACCTTCTGCCGGAGCAGTGAACACACACACACACAGGAAGGAAGTGATGTGGTGGAGGCTGACTCCATACACAGTTTCAAGTGTAGATATGATAGAGCCCAATAGGCTCAGGAATCTGTACACCTGTTGATTGACGGTTGAGAGGCGGGACCAAAGATCCAGAGCTCAACCCCCGCAAACACAACTAGGTGAGTACAGACACACACCAGATTAAGAAACACTCACTGATCTGTAGCACACAATCATTAGCAATCCTGCCGTCCGTATTGACAGCCGACCAACCTGTTGAAAGTGTTCCTATATCTGGACAACGCTATCCACGTCATTCGTCTTAGTATCTTATCCATCGTGATCATAACCCCACTGGTTCTTTTTCTTTGTCCGTGGCACAGGTTGAAAAATATCTTATATATGGCACCAATCCTGGCAAATCTCTGGATCTTCTCCAATATCTTCTTGTGGTCTTCCAGGCTGGCATCCCACGCTGGTGCTGCACACTATAATTACAGCGACACAAGTTGTCTTTAATGTTGTGAATGATACCTCGCTGACGTTCATCAATGCTGCTGCTTGTGTCAGCAAATTATGGACATATTGTCTCCTATATTGACACGTTACCCCTGGTGTTAGTGCTTGGGAGATGGCTTGATAAGAATAGCTGGGAGCGGTTCGTAGTATACCTCCTAACACACTCCTATATCCTCGCCCTGTATTGCTTTACACGTGTTGTGATTCAACTCTAGTAACCATTCCCCTGGCCAAGCTTATAGTTTATTTAGATGCTGCAGTGCGTGCTGTTTCAGCGCCCCCCCCCCATATCACCCCTTGTCACCACCTGTAGCCGTTGTCACGAGAGATCATTCCCGTTCCGGCATGATATTCACTGTATCAGGAACAGCACAGGATCACGGCCAGAGTCTTCTGGGACACCTCTTAATGTTTCACTCCACCTCACATTCCTCTCATTATACCTCCGTTTCCTGCCAGTCAGGTACTCTTACCTTCTCTACTTCCTTCTCACACTACAGTAGAAAAGCTTTCTGGAGTATCACTTGTGGGTACAGTAGCAACGGAGTTATGACAGAGGAGGAGTTAATCCAAGCAGGTGTGGGGCAGGTGTGTGGGGCAGGTGTGTGAGGGGAGCAGCAAGTCTGACAAAGATGGGGTTAGAGATGGCGATCAATGGTAAATATAGTATAGTGGTTCTGGTGGGTGTCCTTGAGCACAACTACCGCCACTAACATGGCAACACAACTCAAGAGGTAAAGCAGTGTTGGCCAACAAGCGCCACAACACAGTGAGGCGACAACACACAACCTGCTAACTCTGGGCCAGTTAACACCTTACACACAAACCATCGCTCCTACAGTGCCAGCCCTTGTCACTCTCCTCACATCTGTAGTGAACTCTATTCCCTGTAACCCTCCCCCCCCCCTCTTCCTTCTAGCTCCCCCTCTCACCCCCTCCCTCTAGCTCCCTTACCCCTCCTTCACCCCCTCTAGACACCCCAAGGCAGTGGTCGTACAGCCACAGTGGGTGCTGGGCAAGTTATCCAATTTGTTGAATAATTAAGACAAGTTATGCGGTTATACCGAGGCACCTGTAATTACGGAGTGCAGGTGTCTCGGTAATTACAACCACAGGTGAAACCCAAGACGTCGTGAGGCAGTTAGAGGCGCGTGTAGAGCCTCACTTGGTAATTAACACGGCGTGTTGCACCCGTTTAATATCGACGTGAAGCATCAATACCAGAGGTAATGGGGCCCCCTTACGTGCGGTGAGCCAGAGGGCCCCGGGAGGGGGCCAAGCATCCCGGTACTTATGAGTAATGTGCGAGAGAAGCTTGGTGACGGGTTGTGAGGCAGAGGGTCCCTCATAAACACCTGCTGATAACCAGGGCATTACACCCCCCGCACAACACCTGTCATCAACACCAGCAGGTGTACGCCACATGTGCTCCCTCCCCTCGCCCCCCCCCCCCCCAGCCACACCCGACAACACAACTCCAATATTCGCTGTTTAAGATCAGATCTACATTTTGCAGAAATCTTAGTACTGGTAGAGGAGCGGGTAGACACCACAGCGGTGCGGGTAGAGAGCCTGGAGGAGACACACAACAGCACTGGCAGCAGCAACAGCAACAGCAGCAAGCGATGCTGCAGGATGCAAGGGAACACTCCCAATAGAGTAATTTGTTAGTATCTTTCTTTCCCTCTTAATTCCCGCTAGCTGGGAATTAGAGGGAAAGTCAATGTGTACCTCCCCCACACAGATCATGCACGCCCATATCAACGGGAGGACAGGTTACGAGGTACAGTATAGTTTACCACACCCTCAGAGACCTGCCGCACTGGCCTGCTTTTCGCCACTATTTTTCCCATGGGTTAAAGGGGTGGGAGTTTTGACAGTCGCTCCCTCACACTCAGAATAACTCGCTCACACCGACCACACAGCGGCACAAAAGCTTAAAACGACGACGAAGTAGAGCTGTAACACACCTCCAGCTGCTGGGAATAAAAATAAGGGCGGGAGTTGCCACGGGCGCCATCAAACGCCGACACTCCCGACATTTACCTCAACATTTCACAAAATCCCATTTTCGTTGACGGTCCGTCGAGAGCAGGAGGGAGGGGAGCCTCTCCTAGTTTTTACTCTCGCCAATTGAAAAAAATATATGTATATAAAAAGTGCTTTTACATTTTAAAATATAAAAATCAACATTTTTGTCGATGGAAATAGTGAGGCGCTCTCGCACTGCCCTTGTACTAATATATAAAAAATATTCAAATTTAGCTTAAAAAAAAACTGATAAATGAATTTATATAAATAGAACTAACATGCACCATAAATTACCATTCTTATTCCTCTCAAAATTTTATCACTTTAATTGTGTTCCGGATAATTACACAGGTCACGATGACCTAGTTTGTGCCTGGCTATGTACCTGGGAGGTACGCCTAGTAGTGCAGGTCGAGTACTGTACCTGGCTCACCACACGACACGTAAAGGGAAAGATGGTACGGGGAGGCGACCAGGAGAGCAGTATACAGTGATGAGGACCATCTCCCACAGTAGGGTGGACGGGTGGAGGCGACCAGGAGAGCAGTATACAGTGATGAGGACCATCTCCCACAGGAGGGTGGACGGGTGGAGGCGACCAGTATACAGTGATGAGGACCATCTCCCACAGGAGGGTGGACGGGTGGAGGCGACCAGGAGAGCAGTATACAGTGATGAGGACCATCTCCCACAGGAGGGTGGACGGGTGGAGGCGACCAGGAGAGCAGTATACAATGACGAGGAAGCATCTCCCACAGGAGGGTGGACGGGTGGAGGTCCCTAGAGCACACGTTAGCAAGCTCAACACCTGCCTTACACATGAATAAACAATGCCACCAGCTTATGTGAAACTGGCGAATATCAAAGTGGGCTTTATGAGCCTAGACAAGGCGGGCTTCTGATCACTATACATCATAATACGGGAGAGGTGGCGCGAGCAGGACTGGGGTGTGCAGGCGAGAGGTCACAGTTGTGAGGCTCCGAGGTGAAGAAGCCACAAGGCAGGAGACCAGACGGAGCACACGCACAAGGTACTCGCCAGGATTACCGCAGTACTGGAGACAGTCACAGAGACGCACCCTCCAACCATGTTAGGCCTATATCTCTCGTCTATTGAAAAAAAAGCAGAAGCGGCTACACGGCCTTATTGTAATCTTTGTACAAGTCGGTATTGGCTCTCACATAGATAGTGGCCCTGTGTGTGTGTGTGTGTGGATACCAGCGTAAAATACTGACGCCTGTGTGAATACAAGTATGATTGCTATAGTGTGTCCCAGCCACGTATCCCACATGTGGACACATGACGGACTTGTCATCACCGTGAAGGCACTACTCACTACAACCAACGACGCCAGTCTCCACTTATCACAATAATTAATATCAAGTCTTTCTACAATTCTTCGTCACCTTTTTAAAACGATTCATACATCTCAAGAATACAACATAGCAAGCATGATGTGGCTGGACTAGGTGTAGCCTGGCACAGGTACACAGGTGCCAGAAGAAGGGGGTGGCACCGGTGCCACAGGTGGGCCACCATAACCTACCTGTTGGGCCAGGAGGGGGGCGGGGTAGAGTCTGGGAGGGGGGGCGGGGTAGAGTCTGGGAGGGGGGGCGGGGTAGAGTCTGGGAGGGGGGGCGGCAACATTACCTGCAATAAGAGATAAGGTGTAATAAAGAGCGGGACACGCGAGTGACGTGTTATGATGCAGCACAGGTCCCCTGGAGCAGTGGTGGGGAGGACCTGGTTCACACACAGATGCATTACCACTACTCCCTTCACACTAACCACCTGACCCCCCCCCCCCTCCCTCCTCCTCTAGGAGCGGGGTCACATATCTCAAGCGTCGGGTCTTCTACAATGTCCATCGTATTCCACACGCTGACAGCTACCTGTTGTAGAGGTTCTGTGGTTGTATGTTCAGACCTTCATGAAGTTTCCTCTTAACTGTTTGGTTATACGGTTGTTATTGTTTTAGATTCAGCCAATCTGAACACAAAAATGCAAGCAGCACGGGCTATGGTGAACCCGACATACTCACCTGGCACAAGAGATATGCAGGTCATGCCGTGGACTGTGTTGTGTTGGTCTTCTTAGTGCCTTGTGTACTGCTTGTAGTTTTGCATGTCAGTCTTCTTTAATTTAGGTTCCTTTAAAAGGTAATAAAGAGTACTGGAGATGCCGGCCGGACTAAAGACCTGTATGAGGTCAACCCGTCCTCTTAAAAATATCGTGACTTTTGGCTCGTATGCGCACTATGGCCAAATTTGGACGTAATTTGAAATGAAATCGACTCTCAAAAGTGACGTACTGTTCCGTTTTCTGTTTGAGTCGTCCGGCCCTCCTCGGCAAGCTTAGAAGAGGAACTTTCAATTAACGTTTTTCATACCGTTTTGAAACTGAGAATTTCCTGCCCACCTAAGCTATCAGAAGACCCTTAACTTACTGTTGTTGAAAAAAAAAATCCCTAATTTATTTTAATTTTTTTTCATTTTCAAATTACGTCCATATTCGGCCATACGGGTAAACGGCCAAAAGCGACGTTCTTTTTAAGAGGACAGGTTGTTCATGGTAGCTGTGTGTTGGTGCTAAGGTTACGGGATCTTCTCAAGTTTGCTAAGGGGCCGTTTTGGCTTTCTTTATTCTGTCATTTAGATGATTTTTGATTCATGTTCTATTAATCTTGAGTCCCACAATTCTGCCTACACTCGTATACTGGATTGGGTAGATGACAAAAATATTGGATTCTGGATTTCGTTTTGCAATGTATATTTGAAAATCAGTGGAAAATAAGAACCAACAAAAACGTTTATGAATCTATTGCAACCTTTGTTTATGTTGGGGAGTAACGCCTTTGGTTGTCCCGGCTGGCAGATTGAGTTACATCAGCCACGTCAGTGAGGCGGTCTCCATACTGGGCAGGAGGCAGCTCACCTGTACAAGTGTTGAAGAGAGTGGGTGATGGGGCAGCTTCCCCCCCCCCCTCCACCCCCCGACACTCCACTTATCACTACTATACAAAGGTTTGGTTTCGTCCCCCCAGTAGTTACCAATAGTGAGCTCAGGTGTTGTGTATGTATGAAGCTGTATAGTGTGGCAGTGAATCTGTGTGGAAGCCCTAATTCCGATATTTGAAGCGGGTGTCAAACTGTCAAAAGGTTTTCGATACACATCTGAGCACTGTATTACACTGCTCTTTTTTTCACTATGGCAATGTCAATATATTTATATATCAACACCATAGCTGTATGGGCTGCGCTTTGGCTCCTGAATATTTTGTTTGACGTTACAATTGTCTTCCTCTTCCATGAAGTTCACAAGGTGATTATGAGGAGAAAACGCTAAGCCGGTATGATTATATAGCACTTGGAAGGGCTACGAGGACAAGGGTCTCGGATTATTCTGAAGAGCTGCATATAATATTAGTGTATATTGATGGACTGCAGTTATTGGGAGGTTAGTCAATACAAATGTGTTGATATTGGTAGGGTCCGATGCCTTGTTCTTATAACTCATTGATTTTTTTGAGTTCTGCAACGGTTGTGTCAATCTTAAGGTGGCCCTCGTTATCAATGTTATTAAGGTCTATTGTTTCCGTTCGGAGTAATGTTGCAGGTACCTGGGTGTTGGTCAGCTGTCACGGGCTGCTTCCTGGGGGTGGAGGCCTGGTCGAGGACCGGGCCGCGGGGACACTAAAATGCCCCGAAATCATCTCAAGATAACCTCAAGATGGAGCCCTTGTCGACCACATTCGTCATTTTTCTTTCGGGTTAATTCTGAATAAGTCTTCGAGCACTTCCTAAATTCCTGTTGTTGTTCTCTGTCTTTGTAAAGTTTATTTCTTGAGGCGTCTTAGATGTACTCACCTAGTGCAGCTAAGTAAGGCCTTTCCTCGGGAGAGCCTCCCATCTGTTTTTTGTTTTTTACATTTTTTCCAGAACTTTCCTGTGATTTTGTGGCATGTTTGGATTTCGTTTATTAGATCATCCCATTTTTTGGTGTTCATCCCGAGGCTCCTTTTGAAGTTCATTGTGTGCGTGTCATTGTCCGTCAGTTGTGTTTATTAGTTCTGGAGGCTGCCAGACTTCCTGCGCTGGTGTCGTGTGCCTTCCAGTCAGGCTTGTATATTGCTGTGTTGGGTGAGAGGACTTGTAGTAGTGCGGGTCTCCTTGTGATGGCTTCTGGAACACCAGCACACCCCCTCAGGACCCCAGTGGTGCTGTCCCCTGTGCCACAACACTGTGCCACAACATACTGAGTGCCACAACACTGTGCCACAACATACTGAGTGCCACAACACTGTGCCACAACACACTGAGTGCCACAACACTGTGCCACAACAGTGCCACAACACACAATCTTAGACAGCGGGTGCGCCAGACTGATAACACAGCGGTGATTCGTCTATTCATAATCACCTGCAGCCTGATTGGCGGAATTTAAAAAAGTTAAATACGATATAAAGACTTGTAGAAACCCATACACAATACATATAGCCGGACACTTCACTCTCAACACAATAGGAATATCAGAGGAAATAAACACTTGTTCACAGACACGGAAAGACTGATATGACTAAACAGTGAAATGTCACCAGCTAACGAGGCCATTAACGAACACAATACCTTCCAATATATACAAATTAAACATGTATTTTCAGTTTAATTGGTTATGCACACTTTATTAAATAAAAATTACAATGGACAAAATAAATGATGAAGTTGTTCGGGCGCCTGGCTCTGGCTCCGGCGAAGGCCCCCCCCCCCCCCCCAACAGGATGAGATCCCCCCAACAGGATGAGATCCCCCCCCAACAGGATAAGATCCGCCCCCCCCCCCCAACAGGATAAGATCCGCCCCCCCCCCTACACAGGATGACATCCAACACTCCTCCCATGATACTGGCACGGGTGACGAAGCAGATAAAGATGACATACTTCAGCAGTTAGCAACAAGGCCAAAAGTACACATTATACGCCGTAAACAAATCCTAAACTACAAGACAGTTTGCAGAAATGCTGACTAAGGAGAGTCATCGCGTATAAGATTACACATGTAAAGAAACCAAGCAGCAGCAGGAGGTGGCCGCGCACCCACACTGCACCAACACCGGGGCCCCACTACTCGTACATGGTGTGGCCGAGGTGTGGTCACACTGTTGTTGGCGACACAGGTGGCAGAGCCCGGGGCATTAGAGGTGTGTGTACTCTGGGCCGTGTAGAGCCCTCTACACAAGAGCTGGTCCACCACCACAACACCGGGCTCACACTCTTCTCATTTAGCAGGTCGTATAATTAACGCACTTGATCACCCTGTTAAAAATGCCACTTACTTGTAAAAACCAAAGCGCCGTAATATTCGAGTTTTGTGCGCAGCGAAGACCATGACAACTTAGGGGCGCTTCTGGTTATACTTAGTGAGAAGTTATTTAACAGTTATGTTGTTAACGGAGTGATAAGTCCACAGACCAGGACGCATCCCCCGTTCCCCACACAAATATTTACACTAGTTTTAAAACCTGCCGCCACGAGCTATGGAGCTGCTGTCTACATGACGCCTCTGTTAAGACGTCCCGCAGGCCAGTGGCCGACATCCCGCAGGCCGGTGGCCGACGTCCCGCAGGCCGGTGGCCGACGTCCCGCAGGCCGGTGGCCGACGTCAACACAGTGACAACAACATATCCGACTCATCCCCCTAAAATAATAGAACTTATATACCAACTATTTGATCACAGCGTATAAAATGGACTTTTGGACCCCCCTAAAATGTTATTTTTGTATTACTGAATTATCCCAAAATGACATTCTAGAAAATTGGAAATGTAACTGAAGAATCTAACCAGTGCAAACAATGCTAAGCCTTCTATAGTACCTGCATGTGCTAAACTAGGACTAGGATTGCTAAGGTCAGGTTTATTTATATTTTTTAACTTGCCCGCCACAAAACTGACAGCCCAAAACGATCATTTTTGGGTCCAACCGTCCATTTTGGTACGCGTCCAAATACTATAAGTACAATAATTTTAGGAGGATGAGGCTATATTGTACACGGGGGAGTAGCGGGGAGACCACAACACGTGACCCGGGCACTGGGGGAGACTTGTGCCTCCTGACCAGTAACTGGCTGGTGTCAGGACGCAACTCTCGTGGGGCATGTCCACGTGCCCCAGGAACCACCACCCGCGTGTCCTCTTGGGGCGTGGAGGCCACAAGGGGGGGAGGGGAGAGAGGGAAGGCTAAAGAAGAAATGAAAACACTGACAAGAGCTGCTTGCCCTAGTTAGTATTGTGACGCTGCCACAGTTGTCTGTAACTCTATATTCCTGTATCACATCACTCCGGCGCGCGCACGCACGCACCAACACGCATGCATTCCTCTCTCTACACGCACACGCGAACGAGCGCGCGCGCATACACATCATCAAAAAGCTTTTGACATTGTTAAAAAAAAATACTTTTTTTTTCCACAGTATAAAAAGAGGGTGGTGTATCGGGCAGAGTACTACAGAGGGTGAAGGGCACCTTCCAGACAGAAGGCAAAAAGTCATAGTAAGAGGAGAGTTATCAGACTGGAAAGGGGTAACGAGCGGAGTACCTCAAGGGGCGGTACTAAGGCCAATCATGTTCCTAATATACGTTACATAATCTAACACAGGAACTAGGTTAAATGTTATCAATATTTGTAACTGCTAAGCTTATGACGTGATTTAGAACTTGGAAGGAATGCAATGCATTGCAAGGTGGACCATCTCGGTAGATTATCTAGTTTAAGAAATAGCTGCTAGATTTTAACTCTGACAAATGCAAGGTTATGAGGATAGGAACTGGAGGGAAAAAGACTTCATATTCAGTACAGGATGAAGGGAAGGCATCTTATACTTTTGAAAAAGTGAGACTTGGATCCCTAATTATGTCTGCCCCTAACACCAGAAGCAGACATCAGCAGGATAAGGAGGGCAGCACATGCCATACTGGCAAACGTCCAAGTTATCCTTCAGCAATTTGGACAAGATCACTTCCAAGCGCTGTATACATACATCCTTTGTGAGACCTATTATTGAGTATGCCGACCTGGCAAGGAACCCCTATCTAAATAAAACATAACTAGACACTGTAAAACAATATGCAACAAGGATTGTTCCTGAGTTAAGGGGACCGAGCAGTGAAGACTGAAGGAACTAGACGTCGCAACAAAGAAAAAAAGAAACAGGGCAGACATGATAACGACATACAAGATACCAAGGGTTGACAAAATTGATATGGAAGCTCTGTTCAAATTGAGGAACAGTAGAGTGAGGACACAAGTGGGAAATGAAAAGGCAGACGAGACTTGCCAGGAAATATTAGTGGGTCCGGAACAGTTCGATTGTTACCAATAAAAGGGGATCGGCTCCCATGGCGACGCTTCACGAAATCAATATTAAGTGGCTAGCAGAGTCCTTAGAATTAATCAATTAAAGTCACCTTGAGACTTTATATTGAGAGCAAGGACTGCCACAGACAGGGTCGGCCCCCATGGCGGGTTGAGGAGACGACCTTCAGGAGGCCGGGTCGTCCCCGTCATCCTCCACTAACTCTTCTAGTCTTTTATATACAAGACTTACACGAATATACACACATGTGCTTAAACATATAAATCCTCTAACAATTCCATACATAAAGCTGTAAGAAGAAATAAGTTATAAGCCATTAGCACATAATGAAAGAGTAACCAAAGCCTACTGGCATGTGTGAAGGACTATCTCATGAGTAGAGAAGAATCACCGCCAGGAGTACCCGCGCATAATGTAGGTGGAAGACAGTATATGTGTGTGTGTGTGTGTGCACTATACTATGCCATGACCTACTTAGGTTATAGGTTGGGTCAGTTTTTGTTTTCCTCGAGACAGTACCCGCTATTGTTTGTCATCATGCCAGAGGCTTTAGGTGTAAATAGGTTGATGTTTGTCACATACACCCTCGTCGCTGTGTGATACACTGCCTGGCTCAAACGTGACTGCTTGCACATTACATCTCTTCAGGAGACATGTATACAAGTTGGTATATATTTGTAGTTGCAATACGTACAGGTTGTGTGAAGGCTTTTTGTACGATGACTTGTTGAGATGTGTTGCACAGTAGCAGGTCACTGTTGCCAGCGAGGCGACACTACTGTACCCCACCCCTACCCTTCCTCCAGCTGTGGCTGTGTGTACACAGGAGCCGAGTGTGACATGTGGGGGTGGCAACACTGACGCTACTGGGGGGTAGGAGGGAAGGGGGAAGCGCGCACTCCGTGACTATGATAACAGTCAGCCACCCAAACAGTTCCCCCACACCGACCGTCCCCCACTCTCAGTGGTACACACACCTCCAGTTCACACCCACACTCGGCACACACTGCAAGTGTGAAAAAGGTTTTTAAGAACACTATTTAAAGAGGAATAGATCCAGAGATTAGAGGGGTCACTGCAGCACGTGAGGTGTCACACAATCTCCCGAAGCGACAAAGTTCAACCCTCGAAAGCATAACAAGGTGAGTACAACGAAAAAATGATGGCAGACTGGTAGTGTAGGTGATGAGTGACCTTGTACGGTGACACAGTGCCAGTGTACTGGCACTGTGTCACCATACAAGTGGTGGTGTGGAGTGGCCACATATGCCAGGATGTAACAACATAATGAGCAAATATATGGCAATCTTCCCTCCTTGCCACCAACCACTATTGTCAACACTCAGATGTTAATGGTGAGCTGGTGGGGGGAGGGGGGGGGGGGGGAGATAGTGTAATCTTATCTTGTGACCAACCTCCCAGACCCCCCCCCCCCCTCAACCCTCTTCCCCCAGGCCTCCACTATCACTTGTACGGCTCCCGCTGTCACTCCCTTGCCTCCCCTCGCCCGCTGTCACTCCCTTGCCTCCCCTCGCCCGCTGTCACTCCCTTGCCTCCCCTCGCCCGCTGTCACTCCCTTGCCTCCCCTCGCCCGCTGTCACTCCCTCGCCTGCTGCCGCTCCCTCGCCCGCCAGCCACTCCCTCGCTTGCCAGCCACTCCCTCGCCCGCTGTCACTCCCTGACTTCCTCTCGCCCGCTGTCACTCCCTCGCCTCCCCTCGCCCGCTGTCACTCCCTCGCCTCCCCTCGCCCGCTGTCACTCCCTCGCCTCCCCTCGCCCGCTGTCACTCCCTCGCCTCCCCTCGCCCGCTGTCACTCCCTCGCCTCCCCTCGCCCGCTGTCACTCCCTCGCCCGCTGTCCTGTAGTTTCTCTAGTTACACACACGGGCACACACACGCACGCACATGGTGTGTGTTCTCCTGCTGATGCTGGCACACACAGCCCAGCGAGTCTCAGCATCAACCTGCACTGAAACATGGAAGACGCCACAGCACGGATCTTTAAATAACCAGTGCAAACACCTAAGATTAACTGTATAAATGTTTTCCTAAATGACGCAAGAGCTACAAGATCAATGTAATGGGAGCGAGTGATGGAGTCTTAACTACACTGTGCTCACATTACCCATAAGGACGAGTGCCACAACTCACAATAAACACCATAAACAACCACCTCTAACAACCCTCACAATGGTTCTCTCCATAAACAAGAGCCGCGAGCCATGTGTTGGCCATGTACAACCAAACCTCATAAAGACCCAAAGTCCATTCCATGCACCCGCCAAACCCCAGGTGTTTATGAATGAAAAACGGTTTACACACGACTCACAACTGATGACGTTCGAACACTTCCGGAACAAGCACTTGACTGACGAATTTTGTTCGAACCACAACGCTGTAAATAATTCACCCACGTACTACAAACAATCGCCAACAGAACCTAAACACCTAACCAGTGAATAAATATGTAAAATATGATACAAAATATTAATTTATATTTGAGAAAATTCCCGTTTTGAATCAACAGCATGTAAAAATTTATCAAAGCGTCTTTCGGGTCGACCGTTGAATGGAATGGACTTGGTGTGAGGACGGGTTGCCATGTAGCGGGTGTTCCTTCCCCACTCTCACACATTCATCATCAGCTTCCCCATACCGTTCCCCACTTCATCAGTGTCGTCCACACTACGCTATGATATATGGGAGTGTGGGACGGAGAGGTGTGGGGGAAGTGGCGAGAGTGGAGAGAAGGGAGTGCAGGGTGGAGAAAGGAAACAACGGTTTACAGTGAGAGGGAGATAGAATGAAGAGGAAACAAGTGGAATCCCACAAGGGTCGTTACTAGAGCCAATGTCACCCTAATATATTTTAACCAAGTGACGAGAAGTTGGTCTTTCATATCAATGTTTGTTCCTCATATAAAACTAATGAAAGATCAGAGCAGAGAACGACTAACATTAAAGTGAACTAAACACGCCATAGGGAATATAAAGAGCGTTTAGTAGACTAACCTAGACACGTAAATGAATGAGAATGGGAAGAAGAAGAGTGGTATGGCAACAACGAAGGGGGAAGATATTCCTGCACCATAAGACGCCTAAGGCACACTCACTACCCCAAATCTAACGTCAGAGGCCCACTTTAGAACCCTATGCCGCTGTGGCACGTCTGGACAAATTTTAGATAGACAAATTATTCCCCTGAAAGCTATGTAAAAGCATCATGAAAGCCACTCGTGAGCATGCAGCCTTTAAATATATGCAACAAACCCCGTTTACGAGCTGAGGAAACTGAGCTACGAGGGAAGACTGGGGAAACGCGTCCTCATCACACAAAATTAGCGAAGGAACACTGACATAACGAGATGTTTACTAGGAGAAATTGGCAAAATAGACAACCAATGTTGAAAACAAGAAACACCTAATAGAAACTACAGATTAGCGACTCTGATATCAAAGAGAACGTCAGTGTAAAAATTTGAACAGTAATAGGCTAGAAACGTAAGTGGTTGAAGATAACTCCATAGTTTGAAATATTAAAATAATGAATATTTCTGGCCAGTCATTGCTTAAACTATAAAATGGTTGAAAAGCGAGGTTGGAGAGCCGAGGCTCGACCCTACAAGCACTCTTGAGGCTACAACAGTTTTCCAGGAATGTTTTAAGTGGACAGACAGCTGGTGCCTGGAACAGCAATGGGGGAAAGGAGGGGAGAGGTCGAGAAGCGACAGACGGGAATTATGCAAGTTGTGAAACTGCCTCCAATATCATTTACATATATCAGAAACAGTATTAGTCCGAGGAATGACGCTGTGGGATTCCGCTGGTGTCATCACGCCACTCTGATAAGTCTTCCCTCAGTGACTGCCTGCTGTTGCTTAGGTACTCCCATATCAACAGAAGCACCGTCCTTGTCATCCTGTCTGCTTCTCTAACTTGTGCTTCCTCTTGTCTGGTGTGTAGAAATGTAGCAGGGAAAGTAAGGAGCAGCAGAGAGAAGTGTAGTGAGCAAGAAAGCTTGGGGGTGGGTGAGGGAGAAGACTACGGGGTGGGGTGGAGGGAGAGGCCAGTAGGGGTGGAGGGGGGAACACCTCTCCACAACACAGCAGGAATATCGTTCACTGTTTGCGCGCGTCGCCCGACCTTCAGGACAAGACTGGCTCGCCTGCCTAGCTCCACTGATAGCAGAAAGGCGTTTACAAGTCCACCAAGAGGCATTATGTGATTTGACTACTTACAACAGCCACGTACACCATGGAAAAAAAGAGCAAAATCCTGAACAGCATGAAAAAACAAACGTGGTAATTGTCTATGAACAATTCCCCAAAACAACGAATTACGACTTATTAACAAACCCTACACACACACACACACACCGAAATAATTTACCCCTCTGCCCCTGCTCCTTATTCTTGCAACTATTTGTATGGAGAAGTGCACGGGTGCTTTGTACATTATTACTCGTGAATAATGTAACGTAAGCAGACACACTCACGATATATCTAACGAAAAATTTAAAAACCTTGTAGTAGCAACGTGAAAATATTCATGCACCTACACACTTCACATCATACAAGCATACTTATTACACTCTTACAAAATTCATGCATTCCTCTTCCCCCTCCAGCTTACATGCACTCTCCAACCCTTCACTATGCACTCCCTTCTCACTCTTACAACGCACTCGTTCACTCCGCTTTATACCCGTCTCCCAGCCTCCCAGGCGCTCTCTAACCCGCCACTACCTTCCCTCCCTCCCAGTGACATCCTTGGACGCCTGGGGTTTACCGTTGGGAGTGTACGTCAAGGACGGTCGTTGGAGCCTAGTGCAGCCCACCGGTGTTGTGGGCTGGATGTGTGTGTCTTCTACACTCCATCCTCTCCCTCTGCCCCATCTATCACATTTTAGTTTAGTTAATTTATTATGCTGGGAATGGCTAGCCACAGGTGTCTGGCCTCCTATTTCGGACAAACAAATTATAATTAGGATAATACAAAAATTTTATCAGGCAGCGGTGTAAATGTCAGAAGTACATAATGCTTTCAGGAACCGACCCTCGATATTCGTTTAGACTAAGCAACTTACAGCATTGATGAACTAGTTCATCAATGTTGTAAATACATCAATGGGGAATGCGAGTTTCCACAGGACGTGGCTTTACAGTATGGAGTATGCTACAGACCTAAACAATGGTCTCATGAACTGGATCGCAGTGGTCTTTTACCCCATCAATTCATAGTAACAATTAACGGTAAATATATCACTAACAATAGGTCATTATAAATGGGAAAATTTACGTGAATTTAGTTTTACCAATAAGTTTACAATAGCAGTGAACTATTTTGGATGAGAACCAGGTAATACAATTTTAGTATTTCCCGTCTACTGTAGAGAAATTATGGGCGTAATGTAGGGTGTGGTAATGTTGGTAACATAACTCTTGATCCCTTGCATCAGGGGGAGGTGTAAACTCAAATGTAGACTTCTAGCCTAGCTGCTTATCCGGCTACCTGAAGACGAGCTGTGGGTACATCCAGTGCGATGATTCTCTTGGTTAAGATTATATATATAAAATATTATATATACCGTGTATATACACACACACGGAACGTTTAGCCTTTATAGTGATAAAAGGAATTAATACAGAAAATTTAACTTGTGTTTTGGTTTTACCAAGTTTCAGAAATAGGTGGAGAATTTAAATGTCCCGCAATGTGTACTTTCCTCTCTTGCGTGTTCCTCCCCCCCCCCCACTACTTCGTGTACACGTGTGTGTGTGTACGCCAAGGGCATACTAAACACACATAGTGAGCGTGTGTCGTCCTCTGTGACCTTTCTCCCAGATGACCAAGCGCCCTCAACCCTTGGCGCCACGCACAGCCACCAGGTAGCTGGTCCACTGTCTACCAAGGTGTCCGGCACCATAACAAAGTGGAGTGCACTGCAAAGAATTAGTAGAGGCCGCCTCCATCCACACCTTCAAGAGCAGATACGGCATCTTGCCGTTCTGAGATTTAAAACCATCGGGAATGAAAGAGGTAAGCCTCATTCCCCTCGCAGTCACAGATATGAAAGTAGTGCACCAGTGTTTGACTGCACAGTCCAGATGAAGGAGAACACTTTGTATAGCCGAGACGAAACGCAGTCCTGGGTATTTCCCAGAGGTGGCCCGATAATCTGGAGACGCCAGCGAATAAGATGGGATACTACTAGATGGAATACCCAGCTGTGCCCGGGTGTCTGCCTTCGTCTTCCTGTTTTAGAGCACGTCTTAGAACCTTGTCTGGAATAGGACATGTGTTTTTCGTAATGAAAATCGAATGGGGTCACTAAAGATGCGGATATTTCTCAACAGGTGTTACTAGGGCCGTCCGCGAAAGATCTATAACATCCCTCCCCCTCACCCCCGAATGTTTCACCATGGAAAGCTGGCAGTGGGTAGCTGTAAGCGTCTGGCCTCCGACTCTGGACAAATTATATTTTGTCCTGTGGAGACCCCCCCCCCCACAGACACACACACACAGCTGACCTATACAGCACTGTGCTACTCTCATACGAAGGGTTACAGTTTTCAGGTAATATCTTACAGGGTAGGTGGTCACACGTGGAGAGGCTTCACTAGGCTGCATTTGTAGGCTTGAGCGAATTAGGAGGATTTCCTAATATCTGCGAGTGATGAAAAAATTGCTATAAAGTTCCCTGTATCTACCTCAAACCTTTGTCTAAAACTATTAATTATATAACTGGGCATTCACTAAATGTTGAGAGTATCCTGGGCCTTCCCTTCACACCTGCCTGGCCAGGTGCGTCCTTCCTCTCACTACCAAAACACCATCTGAATATCTCGCCTGATTATTATAATAAATAAAATAAATTAATGTATTACACCAACAAACGTACATCTGGCAAAAGAAAATTAATAAAGTTGCCTAAAACAATTATTTGCCTTTATTGTTGGAATATATTCATGAACACCTGGGCCACGATTCATCAAGCAGTTAGGCAACTGCATAAAGAAATCACATTAACGTGATGTATTCGAGAAAATCAGTAGGCGCGTACCTGGGCGCGTTCGCAGCGCATAGATTCGAATCCTCCTCATGGCTCCTACTGGTTTTCTGTTACGCAATTACTTACAAACTTGAAATATTTTCTCAACCTTTAGCGGTTTTGTTTACATTTATTGAACAGTTTGGGCTCCGATGCACTTGGAGGCTGTTTATAACACTAACAAATAATTGGGAAGTCTAGATGCTCCTAAACTTTTCGGTAAATGTAAACAAAGCCGCCAAAGAGTGAGAAAAGATGTACATGTTCGTAAGTACTTGCGCAACTGCTTATCAATCCTGGCCCACCACTCAGAAAGGAATGCTGCGAGAAAGGTACTCTTGACGTGATCAATTGGTAATCTCGGGTTGTCTGGCATACGTCATCCTAGTACCAATCTTAACCTTCGTACTGTCTAATCATATTCTTGTTTGGAGATAAAAATAATACTTTTAAAGTGTTGTTATACAGTATATCTGCTCTTGGATAATATTCTTAATGATAAAATGAAGACCAGTATTTCAGAATCTATCCAATGGTGTCTTGTGATTATGTCTTAACGAGAGCCGCGGTGCCGCGTCGCATTATTGGAGTGTTCTCAGCAGAGATGTGGGATATTAACAATGATAAATGTGCGCGGTATAATCATTACTCGACACGCTAGCAATGGTTGGCAGCAGCCCCAGAATTACCTTTAGTCATGGGAGGCAGATCCGGGGTTGGTTAGTTGTCTAATTTGTTGCCTCATTTGGCAAGATGAAGCAACCATCTTGCGTCATCTCATGATTTACCAACTGTAAACGGTGGTAAAGATGGTAATGATGCAGGAGTCAGAATCAAGAGGAGCAGATGACAGCATGGTACTTTCCACTATGTACTGTAAACACCTCTCTGACCCTGTCCATACAGGAGCAAACTGAAATCAATATATGCTTGTTAAAACAGTAATTTGCTCTGTATATTGCAGAACATACGCCAGCTGTCCATGGAAGACAGGAAAATTAATAAATGCTGCCCAGTGTGGTCTGACCAACGGGTGGAAGTGTCTCATCATTCATATTAAGTTGGAGATTTGTCTGAATGTTAACTAGTAACAACACAGAGCGCAGACTATTGTGCGGAAAATTACTGTATCAAAGAAAGCCGGATTTTACAAGTTCATAAACAAAACAAATCATGTAAACAACCATTGTTGACAAGCTGACTATATTTCGTATAGCGATACTTTACCCTATTATCACTGACCTGCCATCAAGTATAGAATCAGTTGTGACACGTCCATATGATTGGTTGTCGAGGTATTCAGCAACATTACCGCCTTCGTTGGATAAAAGTAATTTACAAGAATATCCACACTGGTTCAAGGATAAAAGGTGTTTTGCCTATTCAAGTCACAGTTTACCTCCGCGTCAGAAATGTCAAGTCATCGCACTGGCCAAGACATTTAATCTCTCCTCAATGGATATCTCGTGCCAGGACTTCTGTATACAAGTGCGGTAATGGACTTGAGAAAGTGTGAGGATTGACATTTAGGTTAGGTTAAGTGCGTGGGGCTTTTGCCAACCAGTCATCAAATACACATTTTATTGTGCACTTGTCTATAAATATTTATCTCTGATTTAGTTTATGTAAACATTAAAGTACACTATTCATTTGCACAAGCCATAATAATAGCATCGCACGTAATCATTATAATTATATACTAGTGAACATTAAGGTTTGGCGGAATTTGAGGTCACTGGAGGCTAGGCTAGTGGTGAAGCACGTTAGTATTACTATGCTCTTAGTGCATATAGTAATATTAACCATCACTAAAAGATGCAGCATTTCAGTGATGCTGCATCAAAGTATGTACAGTAATGTACATTACTGTACATTTTACTCTCATAGAATTGAATAAAGCGAAACATCGTGATGGCCATCAGTGAATATTGGAGATTGTCGCAGGTGTGTGTAAATTCACCAGCAGAGCTACAACACGCAGTCAGCGCCAGTTTTATGATCATTGTTCCTTTATGTTTACGTATTGCCGACACAATTATGGTTTTCTTCCATACTCTTATGTTACGAAATTTTATAAAATTCTACCAGTATATTTATACCCACTCTAAGACTTGCTTCCAGGCTTTGGATCTAATCTAATAAAACGTAAAGATAACCATTGCCAGGAAAAAATGACTCCAGATTGTGAGAGTTGTGAAAGAAGTCCTAAATGATCCTCTGGCTTACAGTCCACAACTCTGGGCATCAGGCTGTGCGCTACATAGTGATTTATATGATCAGCCGGGATTTAAGAGTGCCACATTTATCAAGCCTGTAAAGGGGTGTAACAGTGACACATATTACATCACAAGGCCACGCGAGCTAATCAGTAAGGTCTGACAGACACGATTAAATATTAACATTATCGTTCTAAGTTATTCCCCAATACGTGCACTGTTAATGATCTTCATTAACAGTATTATTCCGATATATTCTCGGTAACTTGGGTAGTAATATTTCAGAAGCATACCCCGACAACAATAGAGCGAGGGGGAACACAACAGAAACCCATAGCAACGTGTGACATGTTTGAACATCTGTACACTCACTCGCAACTCCACACTTCTGAGCACAATAATATTACATAGATTTTCAACAAAAAATTCCTATGATTCATCACGTTACCTTGTTCCGTCACCCTATAAGCTTCCTGACACATTTTACTATCTTAAGTAATTAGATTAAAATTTTTGTTTAATCTAAATGGTACAAAGAAACCTCATAGTGTTCTGAATGTTAGATAAACACTAGGATGGTGTTGGCGTTGTTTTGTATGAGTGGGTTAATTGTTATAATGTGGCTGGTGTTGGTGGTTGCATCAGCAGGAGAAGCTTATAAGAGTAGTCAGGTTACACTATGTATCACTATGTATGAGAGAATATCAGAGGAACTCGAGGATTCCGCCATCAGGTTGAAGCAGCCCCAGAACCAGCGCTCACCAACTCAATTTCCCTTCTCTTATCTTATCTGTTCTCTTATCACTTCCCACACGCCCCGACATGGCACAATTTTCTCCAGACCTCACCTTATATATATATGACCTTGGTTGATATAATGTTGCATGTTAAATTATTAAATTCAAGTATTGTTCAAGCACCAAACATTATGCAACACTTATATTTAACACCAGAAATGTATTGCAACCGTTATTATTACAACTGCACATTATGGCAACTATTTTAACAGCTCGTGGAATAGCCCTAAATCTATAATTAATTTCACTTAAGATATTTGAGATTTCAAAATTGGTGTTCCATCTTGATAATTAAATTATACTTGCAAGAATTACTGGCGAGAAATTACACAATTTATCAATTATTGTTCTACGGCAGTGTTATTTCCAATTACTTATGCTTCCAACTGATTATGCCTCCACCAACGCCCCGACAGGAACCTTACAAGACACACCTGACCAACAGTTTGGTCGATCGCGCTCCGCACAATCAGGGCAAATATTACAACAGCCTCGCTGCAGCACCAACCATAGAGCTATTCATGCCCGTGCCACCTTTTGTTGTGGCTTACTTTTAATCTTCATCAACAGCAACAGCGATCAAGTGACGCCATAAACACAACGTCCCGCCCTACAGTGCTGGAAGCCTCCCTCTAACACATGCTTCTTTTAAGTCGCCGCTCCTGTATCTACAGCAAAGACAACAAACATTAAGATGCCATCCACACTTCCGTAGAAATAAACGTTCCATTATTTATATAGAGCTTGGGCCTGGCACGTGTGGGGTCCACGCCTTGAGGCTCCTAAGAGCTCAGGTGAATGGAACAAAACATTGTTAAACAAACTTCAACATTTCAACAAACTCTTGAAATGTTGTCATTCTCATCATTGACGCGTCTCTCAACAGTTGTACTCGTGCAGTCATCGAGAGGCTAAACTCTTCATGCATATTGCACCTCTTCTTCTTGATAGAAGGTGCAGTTTGTATGAAGGGTTTGTCCTCCCGATTGTTACGGCTCGTGACCCTACAGCAGCCAACTTTAAAAAAGGTCTAGGGTTACTAAAATTGCTGTTCACAAGAGCGGGTCACCAGTGTAACCCCTTAATAAGTAATGAGCACTTTGTTAAAATTTTCCTTTAGGACTGAAGGAATACATATAATTATATATATATATATATATATATATATATATATATATATATATATATATTATATATATATATATATATATTATATATATATATATATATATATATATATATATTATATATATATATATATATATATATTATATATATATATATATATATATATATATATATATATATATAATATATATATATATATTCACATAAATCTCAATAGCATATATAAATACAGATGGTTACTTTATCACAAATATATCAAATTAAAACATTACTGTCTCCCCAAGAAATTAATATAATATTATTATATGTATGGTTATGACAGAACAATAATGTACAACTTAACTCCACAAGATGTTAACTCTCTGGTTCCGTTACAGCTACTGACCTACATATCTGCGGGAGTCAAAATCATTGCTTCTGCCCCGCGAAAAATTGTCAAAGTTACAATATTTATTAATTCTACAATGGAGCAATATATTGTGACAAGAGTAATCTTAAACTAACTTAATGAATGGTCAATACATATTGGTATAACAAAAATAAGGTAATTATTGCTTTACATAGTAATTAAAATACACATACAAAGGGGAATGA
Source organism: Procambarus clarkii (assembly GCF_040958095.1). Taxonomy (NCBI): domain Eukaryota; kingdom Metazoa; phylum Arthropoda; class Malacostraca; order Decapoda; family Cambaridae; genus Procambarus; species Procambarus clarkii. The sequence goes on from NC_091180.1 coordinate 28,956,385, forward strand.
TGGCATGCTCATCCAGCAACGGACTATCCCACGACAATTTGCCAGATACAGTTCACACAATTATTATTCACCTATGTTACCCACATATGATCACATATAAATCATTAGTTCCCATGGGAAACTGAATACACAAAGAAATAAAACAATCATTCCCACGATACGTTGGGCCTAACGCCAACAATGTAACATGAAATTATTTTACATAGAACATATAAGTATATCAATATACATGTAATTTAAACACAATTATAAAGTTATTTAAACACAATTATAAATGTACATATTAATTTATTTAATTACGTATCTTATAGAGGTACGTAACACCGATGACTGTACAGGTGTTGGTAGAGGCGTTTATGTTGAGGATGATAAGAGTTTCAAAAGTGCTTGTTGCGTTGTGCTGTAGACAGAGGAGCGGCGACTAAAACAGAGGTGTGTGTGTTAGAGGGAGACTTGCCGCCCCGTAGGGCGGTGTGTTGTGTTTATGGCGTCAGCTGATGGTTGGTACTGCGACGAGGCAGTTGTTGTCTGTGTTTAGCTGTTGGTGGCGCCAGGTATAAATGTGGCGCGGATCAGATGTGACCCAATTTGTTGGTCGACTGGAGATATTTAGCCAGTGCTTTGATTATTTGGTATTTTTCTTGTAACGAGTGGTCACCGCCTCCTAATATATGCTCGATGGTAAAGGGTATTTTAAGTGAAATAAGTACTTGTTTGAGATTTACTCTAGCACTTACAAACAAGAAGAAATAGCACAATTGGGTAATTAAGCGATTCGTTTGTACTGTATTTCGTTTCTTACAGGATGCGAATATCATTCATAATAGCGCACACATTCATAATTCATTGTTAAAATGTTTCAACCCCAGTTTTATTTCGTTCAGTGGTTCCAGACTTATGAGATACTCTGTATAATAATCTAAAAATTCGACACGTTTTTACCCGCTGTGCTGTGATTGTGTTAGGTTACTTTAAGACTATTGGTTAGCCGAGGCCAGTATAGGTTGAACTGTTGAACTATATGAGGTTAGTTAACATTAGGTTAGAAGGCGGTACATAACAGGAGAAAATGAAAAATGCCAAACTTATCCTACAACTTTGTATATCTAAGCGAGAATACTTTTATTGAGGGAGTTGTGTCCACAGGGAACGAGAGGTAGCCTAATGCTTATCAGCGTTAATGATCAAGTTCAAATTCGCTTCATAATTAACCGTTTCCACTGCGTCGGGAGCACCTTTCATAACACTAGTAAAGATTACAACATCGAAAACTACTGAAAAGTAATTATCAAAACATGGCAGCAAGCAAACTATCTAATATTGTCAGTGATGTCAACATTTGTTCAAAATTAACAAAGTTACGTTGTTTTAAAACTGCTGCTTGTATGAGGCTGCACAACCGGACTGGTAGCTATGAGCTTAATTATATATTATGGTGCAGGAGGAGCTGTGTTGATTTAACTGCTTCACACAAGCGTCAAGAATAAACACGATTATATATCCATGTTAAATTATTGCTGCTAGCTGGGTTTGTTTTTTTGCGAACACCACAATCCTGCAATGACAAAAAAAATCCTAGTAGAGCAGTGTTTATGACGAATAGACTAAACAAGCCAAAATTAAGAAGCAAATCCTTAAATGTTAAAAGCCAAAATGGCTGTCTCAAGATTTGCTCAAGTATCACTTAAGATATTCATGACTGAGTAAGTTTAAGAGAGCTCGGTTATTATCCAAGTACCTGGAATCTCTTCTTTGGGTAAAGGACAAACTTCAGCACACTCCCATAGTAACTGACGTCAGACCAACAGACCACAGAGTATAGGGGGCTGTAGCAATCACTAATGCGAGGGGGTTCATTATGCCTGGTGTCGGGGTAGGAGGGAAAAAATAAGCTTCCAGCTGGGGACAATACGTCCGTAGTGAGTGGAGCAAGTCTGACCAACCAGCCATTATTGATCACATCGCCAAGAGCTTAGGGGGTTTCCCACGTGGTGGCCTTGTCAGTATGGAGTATATGTTGCTGGACCACGCTGCTCACCTGTACTGGGCCACGAGGTGTACTTGAACTTCAGCCTGTTAGTCCAGGCTGCCTACTTAGTGCTGCTCAACCACATTACTCTTACTGGGGCATGTTGTGCGCTCATGCTGGGCGACGCCTCGTCTCTCGGGGACCACAGTGTTTACTCACGCTGGACAACGTCGTATATCTAGACAGGGCTGCTGCCGACCTCTTTATAACCACTTTACCCTACTCTGGCTCAACTGAACCACGAATTGACGCTTGTCCCCTATTAAAGAAAGATGTTGCCAATCACGAGCCTTCACGTTTGAGTAGACAGCTCCGTGATGAAGGTAAACGAGAAATATGGGTTTCTATGCACAGGAAACTGTTTGGCAACAAGTGACTTGGCCAAGTTTTTGTGTTGCCCCTCACCTTGGGCCAGAAGAAGAGCTCCACAAACCACTCAACTGCTATTTGGAGCACTGAAGCACTCAAGCTCCTTCACCCTCCACCACAAGGCAAGACATGTACCACTCCTGGATGTCATCGAAGAGCCAAAAAAAGGTAATTCCATACGCTTGTGCCCATTCACAAAGATATTTACTGGGGACAGACACGAAGACAATATCAAAATTTTTAGAAACGCTCAAATAGGCGATATTTTTTTATTTGTATTAATCACTAACAAAACCCAAAACTATATTTATTTTTATTTAAGATAAAGTGTAAAATTGGACCAGAAGCCTAGCAAAAACAAATATGTGTATCCAGATTCTTCAACACAGAAGAGATGTGACTGGACTGTGTATTTTATAAACTGCCTTATTAGGAATACTAAACAACGGCTTGGGGTGAAGGGGGGGGGTTAGGGGAGGGATGTAGGTGACCTTAATTAAGGGAGAGGAAAGGAAGGGGTTACCTTGCCAGGAGTCTAGAGGGCATCCAACCAACTTTGCGACTCTACATTCACTCATTAATAACCCACCAAAGACGCACCACATGTGGCTACCAGGCACATGTACCAGCTCAACAGTTCTCTGCTCTACGTTCAACGAAAAAACTGGGGTTGGCAACAGGTTGGCGACCATAACCTGCACCAACTTGTTAATTCGAACATCTATGAAATCAATGACTAAAATAAAAAAATACGCATGTTCTTACTGCTACATAAAACTGTACAGAAAATGCAATTCCAGCTTGTAACAACTAATGAGTAAACAAAAATCAAGATTATTAATATATCAATACTACACAGTAAATAATTATTTATGTAGTAATTTCTCAAAATTTTTAGAAACGCTCAAATAGGCGATATTTTTTATTTGGTTTCATGTACATTATATAAAGGAAGTACATCAACAGAATTGGGAGCTCCCAGAATGCAAGTCTACCATCAGAACATGTGTTTTGCATGTATGAACTGATAATGAAAATAATGACAATGGTCACCATTTCTTCTCCGAATTCACTGTGGGTAGTAGGCCTAACTGGTCAAGCCTATGACAGTTCCTTGACATTCTTCAATCACGCTGCAAAGTTCTGCCAGGCTTGCCACAAGCGTCTGGGAAACAATCTTGGGCAAAGACATTCTATTTTATATAGATGTCAGCCATGACATCTATATAAAATAGTCAACACAGACTTTTTCACTAGGCAAGAACGAAAACGCAAATTCCACATTTAAGGCTTTAGATATTTTATCTCGGGGACGACGTTGAAAAGTTATTGTTGCTCCAGGAAAACTCAACAGTTGGCTATTTCACGAAGGTACTATAATACCGTCCTGTCATAAGACAGGACAAGAACAATCACTAACAAAAGTTACCGTAGCAAGAGTCAGAATTTATGAAAATGTGACCTTCACAAGACACAGGAGAAATGTTGCAACTAAATGCGCTAGGAAACTTAAGTTACCTGACGAGGCATCAGAGCAATGAACCTAAGACTCTAAAAGGCTGTATATAAATAACTAAATAACAAATCGTATCAATAATGAAGTACTCGCCACTAATCAATGGATTCTAGCCCCACAGTCTTTTAAAAAGTGTTTTTCACGTAACTAGTGTGTTGGAGAGACGTGAGGTGCCGGGGGGCGAGGCGGGAAGGACAGGTGAAGTGGGTAGGACAGGAGAGGTGACGGGGGAGGGCTAGGGGGGGATGGCAGGAGACAGGTGAGGTGCCAGGGGGGGGGGTGAGGGGGAGGGCCAGACAAGGCCTCCAGCCAGCCTACCACGTGAACCATTAACAAGATTACCAGCACCTACCTTGTCACGTGCGAGGCGAGGCTGGCCATCGGTGAACACGGCCGGGAGTGGCGTGTGCGCCGCTCATCACTGCCTCACACCATGCGTATATATATACAGTATATATATTACAAACACACACAACAACAGCCTTCACGGAAGCCCAAAATAGGGTGTGTAGTGTTGTTTACTACCAGTATAGCAAGTGTGACCACACTCTTCCCTCACACTACTGCCTGTTTTCACACTCGTGTCACACTAGTGGTCTGGTGTGTTGTTATGGAGTGCCAGTGTGACCTGTGGCACTAGGGTCTCGAGCCACACGCCGCCAACCAGTAACTGGCAACGCCAGAAACGTGCGACCACCAAGTGACACTCTACCATGGCTACGCCTATACGAACGAACACTAAAACCTGTCTCCATTCTCAACCTTGGACGAACCTTAACGGATACTGGACGATGCCATCTGGTGCGGGTCGAGGCAAGCCAAGCAGTTGTGTCTCCGCTCAACAGATGGCAGCACCAGCCCAGGAGCCCATATCATAGAAAATGTAAATTTTGAATTTTAGGGTAACTGTTATACCATTACATAAACCCAAACGAACACTAATATTTAAAAAGTGCACTATTTATATAGTGGTGGTGTTTACAGTCATAATTTTGTTCTTATGAAGGCTTCAGTAATATCATAGTTATTCTAAACCATTTAAAATAATCTAATAATAGATCAATTTAACTTAATTTCAAACGTATAACTAGGTTTGAAATTGGTCCCTATAGTCTTATTAAGTGTTTATGTCAACTACATACATATCCATCTATAATATATGAATTATTATAGCGTTGTTATTGTTTAAATAAGATATGCTATGTAAGACGGCTCCATGAGGGACTTAAGACATTAAGACATCATTGTTCCTCTGCGACTCAACAATTACTGGTCAGATGCATTTTAAATTATCATAGGTAAAGGGTGCATAATAAATGACCGAACTAAATTTCCAAAAACACAAAGTTGCAAATCTATTTACATTTAATAAGTATAACTTAAGAAAATATAATTTATAATACTAAAAATATAAGTAAGATAACGTATGGCCTTGTGGCGCAACGGATAACGCGTCTGACTACGGATCAGAAGATTCCAGGTTCGAATCCTGGCAAGGTCGAGCTTGTATTTTTGTATATAATATATAGTTAAATTCATCATTAAAACTAAGGGCCGTCAGGGTCACAATATTTGTCAAACATTGACGTACTATTGTCAACTTTATTTTTATTTGTCTATTTTTCAACTACAGTACAATTATTTTCAAGACTTGATTTGACTTATTGATTTATTTTGTTCATTTATTATGCACTTCATACCTATCCTATGGGTGGTAGTGGCCCCCATACCTATCCCATGGGGTGTGGTCCACCACATACCCACTTTGTGGGTGGTAGTGGCCCCCATACCTATCCCATGGGGTGTGGTCCACCACATACCCACTTTGTGGGTGGTAGTGGCCCCCATACCTATCCCATGGGGTGTGGTCCACCACATACCCATCCTGTGGGTAGTATTGGCCCACCATACCTATCCCATGGGGTGTGATCCACCACATATCCATCCTGTGGGTAGTATTGGCCCACCATACCTATCCCATGGGGTGTGGTCCACCACATACCCATCCTGTGGGTAGTAGTGGCCCACCATACCTATCCCATGGGGAGTGGTCCACCACATACCCATCCTATGGGTGCTAGTGGCCCCCATACCTATCCCATGGGGTGTGGTCCACCAAATACCCATCCCCCTGGGTGGCAGTGGCCCCCATACCTATCCCATGGGGGTGTGGTCCACCACATACCCATCCTGTGGGTAGTAGTGGGCCACCATACCTATCCCATGGGGTGTTGTCCACCACATACCCATCCTGTGGGTAGTAGTGGCCCACCATACCTATCCCATGGGGTGTGGTCTACCGCATACCCATCCCGTGGGTGGTAGTGGCCCACCATACCTATCCCATGGGGTGTGATCCACCACATACCCATCCTATGGGTGGTAGTGGCCCCCATACCTATCCCATGGGGTGTGGTCCACCACATACCCACTTTGTGGGTGGTAGTGGCCCCCATACCTATCCCATGGGGTGTGGTCCACCACATACCCACTTTGTGGGTGGTAGTGGCCCCCATACCTATCCCATGGGGTGTGGTCCACCACATACCCACTTTGTGGGTGGTAGTGGCCCCCATACCTATCCCATGGGGTGTGGTCCACCACATACCCATCCTGTGGGTAGTAGTGGCTCACCATACCTATCCCATGGGGTGTGATCCACCACATACCCATCCTGTGGGTAGTATTGGCCCACCATACCTATCCCATGGGGTGTGGTCCACCACATACCCATCCTATGGGTGCTAGTGGCCCCCATACCTATCCCATGGGGTGTGGTCCACCACATACCCATCCTGTGGGTAGTAGTGGCCCACCATACCTATCCCATGGGGAGTGGTCCACCACATACCCATCCTATGGGTGCTAGTGGCCCCCATACCTATCCCATGGGGTGTGGTCCACCAAATACCCATCCCCCTGGGTGGCAGTGGCCCCCATACCTATCCCATGGGGGTGTGGTCCACCACATACCCATCCTGTGGGTAGTAGTGGGCCACCATACCTATCCCATGGGGAGTGGTCCACCACATACCCACTTTGTGGGTAGTAGTGGCCCACCATACCTATCCCATGGGGTGTGGTCCACCACATACCCACTTTGTGGGTAGTAGTGGCCCACCATACCTATCCCATGGGGTGTGGTCTACCACATACCCATCCTGTGGGTAGTAGTAGCCCACCATACCTATCCCATGGGGAGTGGTCCACCACATACCCATCCTGTCGGCGGTAGTGGAAAAAGTTTACAGAGGCACATAATGGGCTCAGTACTGAACTTAAAATTAATTTAAATAAACAAATTACAATGTGATAAGCTAGTTACACAGTCTGGTGTATACAGCAATAGCTGTTTATAGCACAATTGGTTTAAAGAATGGGTAAGACTAAAAGTAACGAATTAACAATATGTTAAACCTTGACAACTATATACATGTGTAACCACTATACCTTGGCGCCTTACTGTGTATCTGTAATGTTGTCATCAAACTTCCCACTTCCAGTGTACAGGAAGGAATGGGTAAAAGCAGCACTGGTAGAAGCCCACCAACACCACTGTCCACCAGCACTAGTCCACCACCACCACTGCCCACCACCACCACTGCCCACCATCACCACCACTGCCCACCAACAAATAATTAGCCTAAATAAAAATATATGAATATGGGGAGGCAACACTCCAAAGTCCATCACAATATTCTACGGTAATCAAATATTCACACCTAATGCACTGGAAATAAAATCAATATAACCACTAATTTGATTATCAACTATGCCACACATGTTTTGTTTACTTGAATTTTTCGTAATTTTTTATTATTTTTTTAGTAGTTTTTATATTAAATTTATGGCGTTGAGTTTTAAAATGAACTTAGCTTCCGCGTGTCATCGATATTTCCGAAATATCACCGAAATAATCATAGTTTTGTATTTAGTCTTTATATAAAGCAAGCTTTACCTAGGGCTAGGTGTTGGCTTTATTTCTTCTTAGGTTGAGAGGAAAATAAATCAAATATAATATTTAATTTGTTCAAAACACACCAAATAAATGTATTGAAGACCAAACCACAACTCAGAAGATGGAGAAGCGACGATGTTTCGGTCCATGGTGGACCATTATCAAGTGGTGTGACAATCAGGTCAAGCCTCACCACTGATAATGGTCCAGACCGATACGTTGTTATTTAAGATTCGCTACCTGGAACAAAAAGGTCCAGGTAGCACGGGCTATGGTGAGCCCGTAGTAAGGACCGAAACGTTGTGATCTGCACAGCTTTTCCTCATCCATGTTGTTGTGACTCATCATCTACTAATATATGTATTTAATAAAACTACTAAACAAATATGGAATATTTTACAAATTAAAAGTGCTTTGAAGATCGCAGTTTATTTTTGTGAACACTTTTATCATTTCTAACCATTGGCCATGTAGAGTCTCCCAGCGGCCTTGGTACCTCCTCGCTGACGTCGCCTCAGTTTTAATGGAAGAACTCAAGATGCTAATGCAAAAAGATACAATTTTAGAGATATGTGGCAGCCCATGTTCTTATACTTTTAGTGAGCCTTGTCACCTCCTCCCAGTAGTTAGGATCTTTATGATTTCCTAGAAATCCATGAGCTACACCGCGCAGGGCACATCATGCTTCTCTTTTCACGTTGCTCATCTTTCTGTCGAGTTTTTCTAACTTCAAGATCGCATCTATCTGAGGTCCAATAAATATACCATCAATGAATTTGGCATCAGAGAGCTTTGGAAATATAAAGCGAATTTCTTGAAAAGTTTTTCATCCAAAATCGAAGATTTTTGCAAAGTTTTTTATCAATCCCAATAGAGGTACTACCTAGCAGTAAAATAGGTACCTGGGTGTTAGTCAGCTGTCACGGGCTGCTTCCTGGGGGTGGAGGCCTGGTCGAGGACCGGGCCGCGGGGACACTAAAAGCCCCGAAATCATCTCAAGATAACCTCAAGATCCCAAATTCAAATAGAGTAACAAAACCTGTCCGCGCTCTATCAGAGGCTGTCTGACAAGATTCCTACCTGTACTTCCTGCCGTGGGGGGGGGCACTGAACCTTCTGGTAATGATCTTCATCATCCATGGTATTCCACAAATACATAAAGGAAGGAAGGAAACATCAATATTTTGTATATCCACCCTGCAAATCTAACAAAGAGCCAAACATCTTCAAATTTACACACACATCCCACTTTAATTCTGCATAGTCGATTTTGGCAAGTATATGTTTAACATTTTCATATTTTCTTTTATTGGTACTGAATGTGCAAGAGGTACGGATAAATATAGCCAGGAAATACGGTATGGATGGATATTGGATAGATATAGATATAGACTTGAGACTGAGCAGTCTGTGATCAGTCGCCATTCCGCAGGTTCGTGCTTCAGTCCAACATCATGCTTCACTAACATCAAAGTAAATACCAAATTCTGCACGACTTTCTCGGTACACAGAAGTCCTCCAGTTCCCCCCTAGTAAATTCCACTCTCTTAGCCGTGATGTTAAAAGTTCATCTCCTGACTTGGTGAGACTCAGGTCCCTGATCACGTCAGGGACCTGAGATTCGCTTTCTTTTGGAAAGTGAGAACGTGAACTTGTTCTTGGCACTCTTGGTTCATCTAGTGCTTGGTTGGCGCTGTTTGCCGACTCTTCGCAAGAAGTACAAGCCATAATATCAACTTCCGCCTGAAATAGAAAAAATACCTTTAAATTGCAAGCTACATTACAAGTTCTTATTAACTAAAAGTACAAGTTACATAGTGATATTAGTTACAAGTAATAGTTACATTTGCTGCTTGTCTTCATCACCAATAGACAATGCAAAGGAAAGTCTATAATTCTACATGCTATCCACAATGTGGCACCTTTCACAATTTTTCACAACTGAATATGCAATCATATTCAATGAAATTATATTATATAAATATATATTATATATGTATATATATAACTGAAAACTCCACACCCCAGAAGTGACTCGAACCCAGACAGCCAGGAGCTCAATGCACCACGGCGTACCCCGGTTCTTTAACCACTCGACCAACCGTGACTGTACAAAAGACGTTGGTAGCCAAGGCTATTTGCCCAACATCCCGACAGCACTTGGTGGTAAGCTTAGGTACAGATATTTCAACGAATCACCTCACTTTATGGGGCCACGTGATGGGGCTGACCCTGACCCTGAGGCAGATGGCGACTATGGTGGTAGCCGCGGAATTGAAAGGTTGGGTAGTGAACTCAATAGTTCAGGATTTCATAGTGGACTTGGTGAAAAATTACATAGATGAGTAACTTATGGTGGAGCAACCGGTGTTGGAGGCCATGGTAAGTAGAGGCTCAACGGACCCGTGAACGACACCCGCACATGAGAACGACACACGCACATGAGAACGACACACACACACGAGAACGACACCCGCACATGAGAACGACACACGCACATGAGAACGACACACGCACATGAGAACGACACACACACACGAGAACGACACCCGCACATGAGAACGACACCCGCACATGAGAACGACACACGCACATGAGAACGACACACGCTCATGAGAACGACACACGCACATGAGAACGACACACGCTCATGAGAACGACACACACATGAGAACGACACACGCACATGAGAACGACACACGCTCATGAGAACGACACACACACATGAGAACGACACCCGCACATGAGAACGACACCCGCACATGAGAACGACACACACACACATGAGAACGACACACACACCTGAGAACGACACACGCACATGAGAACGACACACGCACATGAGAACGACACACGCACATGAGAACGACACACGCACATGAGAACGACACACACACATGAGAACGACACACGCACATGAGAACGACACACGCACATGAGAACGACACACACACACATGAGAACGACACACACACATGAGAACGACACACACACATGAGAACGACACACACACATGAGAACGACACACGCACACAAGAACGACACACACACATGAGAACGACACACGCACATGAGAACGACACACACACACACATGAGAACGACACACACACATGAGAACGACACACACACATGAGAACGACACACGCATATGAGAACGACACATGCACATGAGAACGACACACACACATGAGAACGACACCCGCACACATGAGAACGACACCCGCACATGAGAACGACACACGCTCATGAGAACGACACACACATGAGAACGACACCCGCACATGAGAACGACACACGCTCATGAGAACGACACACACACATGAGAACGACACACGCACATGAGAACGACACACGCTCATGAGAACGACACACACACATGAGAACGACATACACACATGAGAACGACACACACACATGAGAACGACACACACACATGAGAACGACACACGCACATGCGAACGACACACACATGAGAACGACACACACACACATGAGAACGACACACACACACATGAGAACGACACACACACATGAGAACGACACACACACACATGAGAACGACACACATACATGAGAACGACACACACACATGAGAACGACACACGCACATGAGAACGACACACACACATGAGAACGACACACGCTCATGAGAACGACACACGCACATGAGAACGACACACGCACATGAGAACGACACACACACATGAGAACGACACACACATGAGAACGACACACACATGAGAACGACACACGCACATGAGAACGACATACGCTCATGAGAACGACACACATACATGAGAACGACACACGCACATGAGAACGACACACACACATGAGAACGACACACGCACATGAGAACGACACACGCACATGAGAACGACACACACACATGAGAACGACACCCGCACATGAGAACGACACACGCACATGAGAACGACACCCGCACATGAGAACGACACACACACATGAGAACGACACACGCACATGAGAACGACACACACACATGAGAACGACACACGCACATGAGAACGACACACGCACATGAGAACGACACCCGCACACATAAGAACGACACACACGCACATGGGAACGACACCCGCCTGTAAATCGACCCGTCTGTAAAAGGGACCAACTTCGACCACTGTTGCCAATCCTCACAGTTCAATTTTGGTAAATTAGCGAATAATTATACAATAAAAAATAAAAATACTAATGATAATAACGCAACTAATAGTAAATAATTGGCAACAATAACAACAGATTCAATGTACCAACGATAATCGTACAAGCCTACTCAGAAAATGTATGAAAAATAACTACATAATGTATCATATATGCGATGATGCAGTATTGCAGAGGACGGGCTGGTCTTGGAGGCGTCCGGTCTCCTGGTTCTTACCAGTATTTACAAGTCAAGTAACGCCAAAAAGCGACTGGCATATGAAGGAGGCGAAGTAATGCATCCTATATACAGTCCAACCAACTCTCGACTCGCATGTTAACGCAGAATCTCAGTCTCAATCTCTCTCTCTCTCTCTCTCTCTCTCTCTCTCTCTCTCTCTCTCTCTCTCTCTCTCTCTCTCTCTCTCTCTCTCTCTCTCTCTCTCTCTCCAAGAGAGTAGGCGTGTGATCCCGGTGGAGTAAGTGGGAGAGACGTACGGTATTTCTTCACATCTCGGGTCTTATGTTGCTCTTAAATCCTCTGTAGGTGCTCTATTGTCCCCACAACTCCCTCCACCCCTACCCTACATCCCCATCCTCACAATCCCTACCCAACAACCCCCCCTTAAACCCTGTTCACAACTCCCTTCACCCCTACCCCACAACCCCCCAACACACTCCTCAACCCTCCCCACAACACCATTAATACACCAACATCGGGCTAAGGTCAGAGGTCAGGTAATCGTTTTAATTATCCACAAATTGGGTCATAAGGTCGAAACGAGGGACATGTGTCGTGTTGATGGCTCTACGACTCCTTCCTCCCCCTCTTCCCCTCTTTACAACCCCTTCCTCCTCCTCTTCCCTCCCTTCCTTCCCCCTTTTTTCTCCATCTCTTCTCTCTCCCTCCACCCACTCGTAGCTCCCCTGCCCCTGCCACACGGACAAGTATGCCAGCCTCCATATATATGGTATTACCATCCACTAGAGTTACAAGGTTACACTGGAGTGGTCGCCACGTTGGACCACAATGTGTTGTGCTCACACTGTAGTGGTACCACTTGTGTCAGTGCTCAGCCACACACGCCAACCTTCATCAACAACAACAACGTCGGATTACGAGGTCAAACGTAGTTACCCCAAGTGTGGAGTGGCCGCACATGAGACTGTGGGAATGCGGATCAAAGGAGAGACTGCCACACCAGCCATTACCTGGTCAGGTGTTCACATGTGACCCGCTACTCCAGGCTCTAATATGCATATGTATATAGATCCTTTACGTCAGAGTTAAGACTAATATATGAGGCGGGGAGGCATTACTGGCCTGCCCTTCATCCTCACCCGAGTGTAAGAGTCTCCAGAATATTCGCTTTCATTTGTTTATGCTAAAATACTTACGATAATTTATAAACAGCTCCTACACAATGGCGCGCGTGCGCTCACACACACATGCTGGAATAAACTTACAATGAAAATATCAACACAGTTCAGAGAGTGAGCCTGACTGAGAGCAGACACGGGGAGTCTGCATATTATTAGACTGTCTGAAAGCATTTGACACTGTCCCGCATTAAAGGCTTCTGTACAAGGTTGAGAGTAATTGGCCAGATTAACTAGGTGAGGGAATTTCTAATAAACAGAGAACAGAGAATAACAGTAAATGGGTAACAAATTGGAATAAGGAAAAGTCACTGGAGTCCCACAAGGCTCAGTGCTGGGAACAAGGCTATTCCTAGTATACATAAATGACATTACCTGCTAAAGTGAAATCTGTTGTATTACTGTTTGTTGATCCTCAAGACACCCGAGTGTTACCCGACGGATGACAGGCCTGACTAACGTCCTTAGAAGAATAGACTACTATGACACGTCATAAATTCAATGGTCCTTCACGCAGTCTTGTATTACAATATTCACTACATCAGTCATGATGATCCTTCAGTAACCCAGAGGTACAGCTAAGCATTTTTTATAACACACTTGTCCCTCATATTATATATATATATATATATATATATATATATATATATATATATATATATATATATATATCTATATATATATATATATATATATATATATATATATATATATATATATATATATATATATATATATATATATATATATATATATATATATATATATTCTTCGTATCCGGCTATAATTGTGTCCGTGTAATTACTCGGCAAACGTGTTTATACAGCAGTCTTAATGGACACAATATAATTACATTTTTTAATACACCTGCATTACAGTTCCTTTAAAAATATAAAGGCAAATATGCTGAAGGTTTTGCTTGACATTTAACAAGGAGTATTTACCGCAGACGTAATGAGCGCTGGGCGGTAGCGTCCCCCGTCGTCATGGCAACGTTCATTGTTTGTAAACAATAAACAGCTGATACACCGAGGTCAGCACAAGTACTGAAATGTTTTATTATTAACTAGAGATAAATATTTATTTCAATTACATTTTTTTCCAAATATATTCATTATTGCTGCTTTATTATTAAACTGTATTGTTATTAGTACTATCATTGTTAATGGAGTAGTATAATAAATCATTATTATCGTTCCTTGTTTTCTATTATATTATGGATAATGAGTGACGTAGAGAATCTCAATATAATTTATTCCAAAACATTCTTGGAGAAAGAAACAGAGAAAAACCAAGAGATGGAGGGAAGGAGAATGTTTTCCCCATCGCCAAATATCGAGTATAATGTAATCCTTTAATCACATGCCCCGCCACACATCCACTCTTTACTGGGGCAATCCCACGCGCACGCAACCACGCAAGCAACCACGCACGCACAAACTGCTATACAGCCCAAAGAGCCAGAACTCAACCCCCGCAAGCACAAATTGGTGAGTACAGCCACATCAGGAGGAAAGTAACAGTGAAAGAACAGGTGATGAAACTGAAAAATCAGTCCTATCCCACCTGTTCTTACCTGTTACTACCCACCTGTTCCTTATCCACCTGTCCTTGCCCACCTGTCCTTCACCACCTGTTCCTACCCCAGCTGTTAAGACTCAAAGACAAACTTTGAGTATTAACTCAAAGTGGCAAGCACAAGACTTCTGCTCATTCTCTTAGTATGCATGGTGATATCTGGCCCCACAGCTTTAGTCGTGTCCAGTTGCATCAGGCGCCTTTTCCATTGTCTCCAGTTATCCCAAAGTCCTCCAGTGGTGCTTGATTTGGTTCCATCTCCCTCAGCTCAGGAACTTCTTACTCTGCTGTGACGACCTAGAACCTGTTCAGTTCCTCACACATTTCTCTATCGTTTTCAGAGAGTATTCTCTTACCCTCAATTTCATCATGTAAACGTATGTACTTACCTAGTTGTGCTTGTGGGGGTTGAGCTCTGGCTCATTGGTCCCTCCTCTCAACTGTAAATCAACTAGTGTAGAGGTTCCTGAGCCTACTGGGCTATATCATATCTACATTTGAAACTATGTATGGAGTCAGCCTCCACCACATCACTTCTTAGTGCATTCCACCTGTTAACTACTAAGGACAGGTGGGTGAGGACAGGTGGGTGAGGACAGGTGGGAGAGGACAGGTGGGTGAGGACAGGTGGGTGAGGACAGGTGGGTGAGGACAGGTGGGTGAGGACAGGTGGGTGAGGACAGGTGGGAGAGGACAGGTGGGTGAGGACAGGTGGGTGAGGACAGGTGGGAGAGGAGAGGTGGGAAAGGACAGGTGGGTGAGGACAGGTGGGTGAGGACAGGTGGGAGAGGACAGGTGGGAGAGGACAGGTGGGTGAGGACAGGTGGGTGAGGACAGGTGGGAGAGGACAGGTGGGTGAGGACAGGTGGGTGAGGACAGGTGGGAGAGGACAGGTGGATGAGAACAGGTGGGAGAGGACAGGGGGGTGAGGACAGGTGGGTGAGGACAGGTGGAAGAGGACAGGTGGGTGAGAACAGGTGGGAGAGGACAGGTGGGAGAGGACAGGTGGGAGAGGACAGGTGGGTGAGGACAGGTGGGTGAGGACAGGTGGGAGAGGACAGGTGGGTGAGGACAGGTGGGAGAGGACAGGTGGGTGAGGACAGGTGGGCGAGGACAGGTGGGTGAGGACAGGTGGGCGAGGACAGGTGGGAGAGGACAGGTGGGTGAGGACAGGTGGGCGAGGACAGGTGGGAGAGGACAGGTGGGTGAGGACAGGTGGGAGAGGACAGGTGGGAGAGGACAGGTGGGGTAAGGACAGGTGGGTGAGGACAAGTGGGAGAGGACAGGTGGGAGAGGACAGGTGGGAGAGGACAGGTGGATGAGGACAGGTGGGAGAGGACAGGTGGGTGAGGACAGGTGGGAGAGGACAGGTGGGAGAGGACAGGTGGGAGAGGACAGGTGGGTGAGAACAGGTGGGAGAGGACAGGTGGGTGAGGACAGGTGGGCGAGGACAGGTGGGAGAGGACAGGTGGGAGAGGACAGGTGGGTGAGGACAGGTGGGTGAGGACAGGTGGGAGAGAACAGGTGGGAGAGGACAGGTGTGTGAGGACAGGTGTGTGAGGACAGGTGAGGAGCGCCCCCAAGGCCACGCGGCTCCTCCACCATAAACAAACCATCATTTGTACCACCGTCATGTTAACTCATAAACTTTCAAGAGAAAAAATATAAAAAATCAGTAAGTGCAATGCGGCGAGCAGAGGGGGAGGGGGTGGGGAGGGAGGGAGGGGGATGGAGAGGGAGGGAGAGAGGGAGAGACAGAGAGAGGGAGGGGGAAGGTGCGTGCGTGACCACCTGACCTCTGACCTTTCATGACCGCGTCTCGTCACTAACTCACCCGCGATTTTTTCTTCCGAGTTTTGGAAATTGAAGGAAGGGGCAGATGGGTAGGGGAGGGGGGGGGGCTGGGGCAAAGATGTGGAAAGGTAAGAAGAGGGGGGAAGGAAGACTTCCTTCTTTGACTTCCTTGACTCCCTTCCCCTTAGGAAGGTAGAGGGGAGGGGGGGGAGGTTGGTTAAGGGGGAAGGAAGGGTTACTGTACTGACCAATCAGGGCGACTATCGACTTGCGTGGATCCAACCACCTTCCCTGGACGTGGTAATTGCTACTGTGGGAATGGACTGACCCGCAGGGGGCAGGCAGTTCCGCAGCCGCAGGGGGCAGGCAGTTCCGCAGCCGCAGGTGGCAGGCAGTTCTACAGCCGCAGGGGGCAGGCAGTTCCACAGCCGCAGGGGGCAGGCAGTTCCACAACCGCTGGGAGCAGGCAGTTCCACAGCCGCAGGGGGCAGGCAGTTCCACAGTTGCTGGGAGCAGGCAGTTCCACAACCGCAGGGAGCAGGCAGTTCCACAACCACAGGGAGCAGGCAGTTCCACACCCGCAGGGAGCAGGCAGTTCCACAACCGCAGGGGGCAGGCAGTTCCACAACCGCAGGGGGCAGGCAGTTCCACAACCGCAGGGAGCAGGCAGTTCCACAACCGCAGGGAGCAGGCAGTTCCACAACCGCAGGGAGCAGGCAGTTCCACAGCCGCAGGGGGCAGGCAGTTCCACAGCCGCAGGGGGCAGGCAGTTCCACAGCCGCATGGAGCAGGCAGTTCCACAACCGCAGGGGGCAGGCAGTTCCACAGCCGCAGGGGGCAGGCAGTTCCACAGCCGCAGGGGGCAGGCAGTTCCACAACCGCAGGGAGCAGGCAGTTCCACAACCGCAGGGAGCAGGCAGTTCCACAGCAGCAGGGAGTTCCACAGCCGCAGGGAGCAGGCAGTTCCACAACCGCAGGGAGCAGGCAGTTCCACAACCGCAGGGAGCAGGCAGTTCCACAACCGCAGGGAGCAGGCAGTTCCACAACCGCAGGGAGCAGGCAGTTCCACAGCCGCAGGGGGCAGGCAGTTCCACAGCCGCAGGGGGCAGGCAGTTCCACAACCGCAGGGGGCAGGCAGTTCCACAGCCGCAGGGGGCAGGCAGTTCCACAGCCGCAGGGGGCAGGCAGTTCCACAGCCGCAGGGGGCAGGCAGTTCCACAACCGCAGGGAGCAGGCAGTTCCACAGCCGCAGGGGGCAGGCAGTTTCACAGCGGCAGGGGGGCAGGCAGTTCCACAGCCGCAGGGGGCAGGCAGTTCCACAGCCGCAGGGAGCAGGCAGTTCCACAACCGCAGGGAGCAGGCAGCTCCACAGCAGCAGGGAGTTCCACAGCCGCAGGGAGCAGGCAGTTCCACAGCGGCAGGGGGCAGGCAGTTCCACAGCCGCAGGGGGCAGGCAGTTCCACAGCGGCAGGGGGCAGGCAGTTCCACAACCGCAGGGGGCAGGCAGTTCCACAGCGGCAGGGGGCAGGCAGTTCCACACCCGCAGGGAGCAGGCAGTTCCACAGCCGCTGGGACCAGGCAGTTCCACAGCCGCAGGGGGCAGGCAGTTCCACAACCGCAGGGGGCAGGCAGTTCCACAGCCGCAGGGGGCAGGCAGTTCCACAGCGGCAGGGGGCAGGCAGTTCCACAGCGGCAGGGGGCAGGCAGTTCCACAACCGCAGGGGGCAGGCAGTTCCACAGCCGCAGGGGGCAGGCAGTTCCACAACCGCAGGGGGCAGGCAGTTCCACAGCCGCAGGGGGCAGGCAGTTCCACAACCGCAGGGAGCAGGCAGTTCCACAACCGCAGGGGGCAGGCAGTTCCACAACCGCAGGGAGCAGGCAGTTCCACAACCGCAGGGAGCAGGCAGTTCCACAACCGCAGGGAGCAGGCAGTTCCACAGCCGCAGGGGGCAGGGAGTTCCACAGCCGCAGGGGGCAGTCAGTTCCACAGTCGCAGGGGGCAGGCAGTTCCACAGCCGCAGGGGGCAGGCAGTTCCACAGCCGCAGGGGGCAGGCAGTTCCACACCCGCAGGGAGCAGGCAGTTCCACACCCGCAGGGACCAGGCAGTTCCACAGCCGCAGGGGGCAGGCAGTTCCACAACCGCAGGGGGCAGGCAGTTCCACAACTGCAGGGAGCAGGCAGTTCCACAACCGCAGGGGGCAGGCAGTTCCACAACCGCAGGGAGCAGGCAGTTCCACAGCCGCAGGGAGCAAGCAGTTCCACAGCCGCAGGGAGCAGGCAGTTCCACAGCCGCAGGTGGCAGGCAGTTCCACAGCCGCAGGGGGCAGGCAGTTCCACAGCCGCAGGGGGCAGGCAGTTCCACAGCCGCAGGGGGCAGGCAGTTCCACAGCGGCAGGGGGCAGGCAGTTCCACAGCCGCAGGGGGCAGGCAGTTCCACAGCCGCAGGCAGTTCCACAGCGGCAGGGGACAGGCAGTTCCACAGCCGCAGGTGGCAGGCAGTTCCACAGCCGCAGGGAGCAGGCAGTTCCACAACCGCAGGGAGCAGGCAGTTCCACAACCGCAGAGAGCAGGCAGTTCCACAGCAGCAGGGAGTTCCACAGCCGCAGGGAGCAGGCAGTTCCACAGCCGCAGGGAGCAGACAGTTCCACAGCCGCAGGGAGCAGGCAGTTCCACAACCGCAGGCAGTTCCACAGCCGCAGGGAGCAGGCAGTTCCACAACCGCAGGGAGCAGGCAGTTCCACAGCCGCAGGGAGCAGGCAGTTCCACAGCCGCAGGGAGCAAGCAGTTCCACAGCCGCAGGGAGCAGGCAGTTCCACAGCCGCAGGGGGCAGGCAGTTCCACAGCCGCAGGGGGCAGGCAGTTCCACAACCGCAGGGAGCAGGCAGTTCCACAGCCGCAGGCAGTTCCACAGCCGCAGGGAGCAAGCAGTTCCACAGCCGCAGGGAGCAGGCAGTTCCACAGCCACAGGGAGCAGGCAGTTCCACAGCCGCAGGGAGCAGGCAGTTCCACAGCCGCAGGGAGCAGGCAGTTCCACAGCCGCAGGGAGCAGGCAGTTCCACAGCCGCAGGGAGCAGGCAGTTCCACAGCCGCAGGGAGCAGGCAGTTCCACAGCCACAGGGAGCAGGCAGTTCCACAGCCGCAGGGAGCAGGCAGTTCCACAGCCGCAGGGAGCAGGCAGTTCCACAGCCGCAGGCAGTTCCACAGCCGCAGGGAGCAGGCAGTTCCACAGCCGCAGGCAGTTCCACAGCCGCAGGGAGCAGGCAGTTCCACAGCCGCAGGGAGCAGGCAGTTCCACAGCCGCAGGGAGCAGGCAGTTCCACAGCCGCAGGGAGCAGGCAGTTCCACAGCCGCAGGGAGCAGGCAGTTCCACAGCCGCAGGGAGCAGGCAGTTCCACAGCTGCAGGGAGCTGGCAGTTCCACAGCCGCAGGGAGCAGGCAGTTCCACAGCCGCAGGGAGCAGGCAGTTCCACAGCCGCAGGGAGCAGGCAGTTACACAGCCGCAGGGAGCAGGCAGTTCCACAGCCGCAGGGAGCAGGCAGTTCCACAGCCGCAGGCAGTTCCACAGCCGCAGGGAGCAGGCAGTTCCACAGCCGCAGGGAGCAGGCAGTTCCACAGCCGCAGGGAGCAGGCAGTTCCACAGCCGCAGGGAGCAGGCAGTTCCACAGCCGCAGGGAGCAGGCAGTTCCACAGCCGCAGGGAGCAGGCAGTTCCACAGCTGCAGGGAGCTGGCAGTTCCACAGCCGCAGGGAGCAGGCAGTTCCACAGCCGCAGGGAGCAGGCAGTTCCACAGCCGCAGGGAGCAGGCAGTTCCACAGCCGCAGGGAGCAGGCAGTTCCACAGCCGCAGGGAGCAGGCAGTTCCACAGCCGCAGGGAGCAGGCAGTTCCACAGCCGCAGGGAGCAGGCAGTTCCACAGCTGCAGGGAGCTGGCAGTTCCACAGCTGCAGGGAGCTGGCAGTTCCACAGCTGCAGGGAGCAGGCAGTTCCACAGCCGCAGGGAGCAGGCAGTTCCACAGCCGCAGGGAGCAGGCAGTTCCACAGCTGCAGGGAGCTGGCAGTTCCACAGCTGCAGGGAGCAGGCAGTTCCACAACCACTTACATTGTTTACATTCTGTATTTCTAGCAGCAGATTTGTGGCAATACTGTGAGACTTCCGTGTCCTGGGCATCCATGCCGGTGCTGCTCACTGCTCGGCGCCTGTGATGGTCCGGGTAAGTGTTGTTAGTGAAGGAGCGGCCGGGAGGGTGTGAGGGGAGGCGGGGAAGAGAAGAAGGGGAAGAGAGGGAGGGGTGTGAAGGAGAGTAAGTGGGAGGGATGGAGAGAGGACAGGTAACAGAGGATAATGTTACCTTAGTAAAAACCGGCGCATGCTGTGACGCCGCGTGTTGCGTATATGACGCAGGCGGAGAGGAGCGGCCGCATGCACACACACACACCACCTCTGGCCCACGCTGGCTACCGTACACCAGGGACGCTCGCTATGGGCCAGGTAAGGCTTCATGCAGCAACAACCCGACCTTACACACGGTATCTGTGTATGGGGTTCAGTCACTTCAAGTTACCTCAAGCCCATCGTTATCCAGTAACATCTGCTCTCACAACTATACCTAACTCTATTTTCAGACAACACACAGCCCCCTTCCCCCCTGTTTAAATCCCTAAACATGCTAAACATACACTCACTCCACACATTCTGCTGTGCTACTTACATGTACAAAACCTTGTACCTAAATACTAATCCTCATCTGAAGCTCGTCCTTGACACATGTAACACAACTCAATCATCACACCAGAAATAAATATATCTTTAATATCCCCAGAGTCAAACTAAATCTGTGCAAACGCTCTATGCATATAAAGAGACCTGGTCTATGGAACTCACTCTCTTACGAATTAAAAAGCGTCCAACCTTTGACTTATTCAAAAGTAAAACCAAAAAGTACCTAATTTCATCCTCATAGTTTTCTACCTTGTGCTTCAAACCCGCACTATCTTGTTCTACCCCCCCCCCCCAATATATGTGCCTAAGACATTCAACTTCACCAATGTAATCACTGCTATCAACTTATATCATAGTTATGTTGAACGCCAATTTTTTTCTATAATGTACCTATTAATAGTCCTAAAATTATGCTACAATGTACTTGTTGATAATTTTCAAATTTTTACGACAATGTACCTATTAATATTCTTCAAGTTTTCTTACAATGTACCAACTAAAATTCATTAAATTTTGCTACAAATTACCTACTTAAAATTATCTTTTAGATTAAGGACCTGCCCGAAACCCTATGCGTGTCAGTGGCCTCGCCAGAGTGTAAAACATCGATGCTCTGTTACTCTCATAAACCCAATGTACCTTCTTGTATATATCAATAAATACAATCAAATAAAAACCTAGCGGACCAGCGCTCATTACATACAGGGTGAGAACCACTTAAGACTACCTGAACTACTCCGACAACCTGGACTACACACAGTGACTGGGATGACTGATAACGGCGGCAGCACGCCCTACGGAAGCAAGCCCGCAGCCTCATCCATTACATGAAACAATTATGTATTATTTAAGCCTGATTTTGCAAGACAAATTTTGCTAGTTACGAGAGGCCATCGACCCGCCAACCGGCTGGCAATCTGAGGCACAAAATTGCCCAATTTCAGGAAATCCATTGATGTCATCTGCCAGAAACATGTAAATATGTATTAATCACGCGATATGGCCGTTGATGCCGTGCATAACAATGTTGAATGTTGATGAAGGTCACTTGTCTGGCCAGGTAGGTCACAGGTGAGGTATTATTGGTCACAGGTAAGGTACTGTAGGTCACAGGTGAGGTACTGTAGGTCACAGGTAAGGTACTGTAGGTCACAGGTAAGGTACTGTAGGTCACAGGTGAGGTACTGTAGGTCACAGGTGAGGTACTGGTACATTGTCCTTGAGAAGACTAACAACTCTACACTTACATCTCTGTAGATCATGCATGTCTCCAGCTGCCGTCTGTGTCCTCTGGTAATACTTCTTACCGAAACAATGTCTCATTATCTTGAATGTCGTGATCATGCCTCCTCTGGATCTTTTTAGCTTTGTATTTTTAGGCTCGGTTCTTATTGGGTGTCCTGGTACGCAGGTATGGTAGGGAGACAGGTACCCACCAGGTACCCAGGTATGGTTGTGGGCCCCGGGGGGGGGGGGGGGGGGAGGGGTGGCAGGGTGAGAGGGAACCAGTATAGGGGAACACCTGTTGGACAGTGTTAGTGGGGGGGGGGGTGTAGGGGTAACGCCTGTATCACACACTGAGTGGCCTCTCACCTAAGAGGTCACTCAAGGTCACCCAAGAGGTCCCTTAGGGAGTCACTCAAGGGGGATGCCCCTCTGAAGGTCACTCAATCGGGTAGGTGAGGTGGCCGGGTGGGTGAGGTGGTCACTCAGATTATAGTGAAGGGCAGAGAGGGCGTGTTGACACCTACAGTGAGTTCCCGTCCCTCACCAGCAGCTGTGCACCAGGTACAACCAACCCGTCACTCAACGTGGGTGAGTGTCTATCTGACGGACAAATAGAAATTAGAATTTGGTACTTATCATTTTCTAGTCCGAAAAAATAATACTAAAAACCAAACTTTGGTTTGTCCCAATTCAGTACTACAAAAGTCAACTTTCTATTGGTCGATCAGGACATATTTGACCGCTCGATCAAGCCGTTACCACGAGTACTTCCACTCCAGGAGGATGGACTGGGCAAGATACGCAAATATTAGCTTTTAATATCTTAATGGCTCCAGCACTGACGACCACTCTCCACACTCCCACCAGGGCTGGGGGTCAGGTCCCAGGGCTGGGGGTCAGGTCCCAGGGCTGGGGTCAGGTCCCAGGGCTGGGGGTCAGGTCCCAGGGCTGGGGGTCAGGTCCCAGGGCTGGGGGTCAGGTCCCAGGGCTGGGGGTCAGGTCCCAGGGCTGGGGGTCAGGTCCCAGGGCTGGGGGTCAGGTCCCAGGGCTGGGGGTCAGGTCCCAGGGCTGGGGGTCAGGTCCCAGGGCTGGGGGTCAGGTCCCAGGGCTGGGGGTCAGGTCCCAGGGCTGGGGGTCAGGTCCCAGGGCTGGGGGTCAGGTCCCAGGGTTGGGGTCAGGTCCCAGGGCTGGGGTCAGGTCCCAGGGCTGGGGTCAGGTCCCAGGGCTGGGGTCAGGTCCCAGGGCTGGGGGTCAGGTCCCAGGGCTGGGGTCAGGTCCCAGGGTTGGGGGTCAGGTCCCGGGGCTGGGGTCAGGTCCCAGGGCTGGGGGTCAGGTCCCAGGGCTGGGGGTCAGGTCCCAGGGCTGGGGGTCAGGTCCCAGGGTTGGGGGTCAGGTCCCAGGGCTGGGGTCAGGTCCCAGGGCTGGGGTCAGGTCCCAGGGCTGGGGTCAGGGTGGGGTCCTCGTGTGTAAGACCCCACCATCAACAACCACCACCTCGGGACCCCAGAGATCACTAGTGTTGACTGTGTCTGATGTAATTTACCGCTCATTTACCTCAGTTTACAGGAGTTTACAAGAGTTTACTTGAGGGCCACCATCTCTAGTGGTCTCAACGGGGGGCAGGAAGCCGACGGCTTGTCAAGGATCACTCCCATTGCTGAAGCTTAAAATCCAGTTGGAAAAAACAATGTCCTGACTTTTACTATTTCGACGGGTAGGAGGTTCCATTGGTTTATGGGCCACCTGGTCCATATAAAATGTTGCTAAAATTGATAAATACAACATTTTTACCTGTTACTAAAATAGCTAGTCCCTAAATATATCTGCAAGTTAGAGGCCAGAGGCTTGGGGCTGGTCTCACTCAACTTTCCAAGATGACCCATAGGGAATATGGGAGTGTCATAGGCCAGTTGGGAGGGTCGGCCTCAGTGCTAAAATTTAAGAAATAGTGTAGGTATAGTGAACCCCCTGCAATTTTCATGATATCAATGACTGTGTTTTCCGTAGAGTTTTGACGTCTATTCCAGACGGGTCTTGCTGGGATGCATTACATTACTGAATGTCCACTCATTAGAGCCTTCAGGTATGTGTACCTGGGGCTGGGCAATTACTTTGAAGAGAGGGGAGAGAGAGAGAGGGGGGGGGGGAAGGAGAGGGAGTCAGGGGATGTTGGATAAGGAGGGGGGAAGAAAATTGGGGTGAGAGAGGGGGGGGGGGAAGATTGGGAGAGAGGGGAGGTTACCTTGAGGTGCTTCCGGGGCTTAGCGTACCCGCGGCCCGGTCGTCGACCAGGCCTCCTGGTTGCCGGACTGATCAACCAGGCTGTTGGACGCGGCTGCTCGCAGCCTGATGTATGAGTCAGAGCCTGGTTGATCAGGGAGAGGGAGGGTTTTGACTTTTCATATTTCTTTATTGGGCTGTCTTTTATTTTTGAGTAACGTTGATTTTTACATTCAAATTTTTTTTTATATTTTAACTAATTTTCTTGGCCGAGTAATTTTGTTTCCTTTTTGAACTGGTGATAGAGATATGTATTATTTTGTGTTGCCGATCCTTTTATATATATATATATATATATATATATATATATATATATATATATATATATATATATATATATATATATCGCACCTAGTAGCCAGAACGCACTTCTCAGCCTACTATGCAAGGCCCGATTTGCCTAATAAGCCAAGTTTTCATGAATTAATTGTTTTTTGACTACCTAACCTACCTAACCTAACCTAACCTAACTTTTTCGGCTTCCTAACCTAACCTAACCTATAAAGATAGGTTAGTTTAGGTTGGTTAGGTTCTGTCATATATCTACGTTAATTTTAACTCCAATAAAAAAAAATGACCTCATACATCATGAAATGGGTAGCTTTATCATTTCATAAGAAAAAAATTAGAGAAAATATATTAATTCAGGAAAACTTGGCTTATTAGGCAAATCGGGCCTTGCATAGTAGGCCGAGAAGTGCATTCTGGCTACTAAGTACGACATATATATATATATATATATATAATATATATATATATATATATATATATATATATATATATATATATATATATATATATATAAGTAGAGAAGGGAGAGAAACATTAGAATATGCGTGATAATCAAACGAATATTATAATAGAATAATAGGCTAACAATAACATTGTTGGAATACTTATATGATAACTCAGAAACTAAGTGTAGTGTCATTACACACAAACAAAAGAGCCTCGCTAACAGGTAATTATAAGCCATAAGGTAGCCGAGGTTACCTTAATTCCAGCTTTTATGATGTGTGAAGGGCGGACGGGCGGGCGGGGTATGGATCTCCCGCGTATTTTTACCGCCTGCACACGAAGGTCGTCTCGCACACTGATTGGCTCAGCGCATCGTGACGCACTCGTGACGTTCTTCAATACTATTGGTCAGCAGTCAGCGGTGACGTCATTACATATTTCCAGAACTGATTTTCTCTGTTGTTGCCAGAATATAATGACAACACAAGAAACATCAGCAATGAATAGTATCCGTCCATTTTCTGTCATTTCACATCATATAAAACATAACGTTACACTCAACAAAGGATAATACTGTTTGCAGTTGTAATAATCAGTCGTAAAATATTACATGTCTCTTATATAAAGGAATTCGGTAACGAAAATTTTGTAAACAAGAATTCTATTTATACGTTGTAATTAGTTCAGTATAGGCTATTATTATTATTATTGATTTTTAAATAAAAATCAATAAACGTAGACTCGATGCGCAATAATTTCCTTATTTGAAACCATGTTGATATTCAGACCTTAGAAGATTACCAAAGTTGTCCCTGACCATCCTGCCAGTACTGTGCTGGGGCTGCCTCTGGCTGACACTACTTCACCGTATCTACCTCTTCCCTTTTTTCAATACGGACGCAACATATTTTCATACTTCCTTTGTTATCTTACACTTTTATAATGAGGCATGAGGAACCGTTGGCAGTGGTCTGATAAGCTCTTCGGCGGCATCCTTTAGGATACATATGACCAGTTGGTATATATAGGCTTGGTCAGCGACCTCTTCCTTCAGATGTGGGCGTGCTGCAGTTGTGGTAGGTATGTGGCTACATGTGCTATGTCACACTCACTCACTGGCCGAGGCCTCGCACACGACCTCTCAGTTCTTGTCATTGTGTAACAGCCATGCTTATCCCCACTCATACACATATTGTACTTTCTTTGCCTTGTCACAGACACACTTCACTGTGACCCGCTGGCTCATTTCTGGGGTTTTAACTTGTCTCGGCAATTCTTGGTGCCAAAATTTATATTTCCCGTTTTGTTTTCCATTTAAATCCCCCCACCGCCTCCCCAAGTTTATCCCAGAAAGTCTCTGTCATAATCCCCCTCTTGTATGGTGACTTTATACTTGGTTATTGTGCCTTGGTTACCACGCCCACCATTGTGTAGCCCGCCGGGAGGATTCAGGCGGACGTGCTCGTCAAGGGTCGAGCTATATTCCATGTCTTTCAAACTGTTTGTTTCCCGGACCTGTCTCCCTCTTTTTTAATGTTCCCTGAGGTCTTTTTACACTGCTCTTATCCTCGTTATACTACACTTGTGCAGGTTGAAGTCTAGCAACCATCTTTATGGCCGTGTTTCCAGTACATGCCAGTCTCCCTGTTGTATATCTCTTGAACGTTTATTTCTACCTCTTCTCACCTGCTTTGCAGCGTCAACAAGAGGATATAAATTATTATACTTCCTATATCAGGTCATTTACATAGACCAGGAAGAGAATGGTGCCGAGTACCACTAGAATGGTGGCACCCTCCTCCTGTTCTCTTAGAACTCCTGCTTCTCTCCCATCATCCTCTCACACATCCCGCGAGAGATAAAGAGAGAGAGAGAGAGAGAGAGAGAGAGAGAGAGAGAGAGAGAGAGAGAGAGAGATAAGCAACTACATTAACACATCTTTATTCACCACAGTCAAGGTCGGTGAGAGTCCACACCGTGACGCTGCAAGGAGATACAAATGAGTGCCTCTTGTTCATTACTGCCTCTCCATTCTACCCCACGAGCAGCAACCCCGGTCTGCACCTGCTGTGTGCACCGACACCCCGGCCTGCACCAGTCTGCTGTTACTGACACCTCGGCCTACACCTGTCTGCTGTTACTGACACCCCGGCCTACACCTGCTGTGTGCACCGACACCCCGGCCTGCACCAGTCTGCTGTTACTGACACCTCGGCCTACACCTGTCTGCTGTTACTGACACCCCGGCCTGCACCTGCTGTGTGCACCGACACCCCGGCCTACACCAGTCTGCTGTTACTGACACCCCGGCCTACACCTCCAGCCTGCGAGAATACCAAGTAGCTTGGGTCCAGTTCGCTACACCCTCAGGAAGGCCACAGTAAGTACTCTCTGAGTCTCTGAGAACAGTAGGGAATGACAGACTGAGACAGACACAGGATGACGGTGCTCGGAGGTGACAGCGGCTTGGTCATAGACAACATTACTGACCAGTGTGTACAGTGAGACAGGTTAATATACCTAGGAGGTCCTCAGAGTCATAGAGGACACATAGTGATCCAGACGAGCGGGTTATGTTGAGACGAGATGATTTTGGGGCTTAGCGTCCCCTTAGCGTTCTTTTTGTTACACACCCTTCAGGAAGCAGCCCGTAGCAGCTGTCTAACTCCCAGGTACCTATTTACTGCTAGGCGAACAGGGGCATCAGGGTGAAAGAAGCATTTTGCCTATTTGTCTCCGCTTCCACCGGGGATCGAACCCGGAACCTGAGGACTACGAATCCGAAGCGCTGTCCACTCAGCTGTCAGGCACCTGGGTTGGGTCGGTTTCACCCGTTCTTTTGATAATACATCGCATTTTGACGTACAATTTACCTGTGGCCAAACACTGGTGTAGCGGCTCGCAAACATTGACGTGATGTCCCGTTTGTTCCTCCTGAGACCTCGGGCAGGTATATCATATACCTGAGGAGTATATCTTCAAGGGAATTAGTGAGTTTAGTGAGGCTGGGAACGTAGAGGACAGGCTGGCTGGTGAGCTGAAGACCCACCTCTAACTGCACGGTTATTACACCCGCCACAATGATGACCACCAGGCGAGTATACTTTAGTCCTCAACATGTGCCGAGAAGTGTATGTACACCTCTGGGTGTATGTACACCTCTGGGTGTATGTACACC
Source organism: Procambarus clarkii (assembly GCF_040958095.1). Classification (NCBI taxonomy): domain Eukaryota; kingdom Metazoa; phylum Arthropoda; class Malacostraca; order Decapoda; family Cambaridae; genus Procambarus; species Procambarus clarkii. The sequence goes on from NC_091180.1 coordinate 28,985,315, forward strand.
TCTGGGTGTATGTACACCTCTGGGTGTATGTACACCTCTGGGTGTATGTACACCTCTGGGTGTATGTACACCTCTGGGTGTATGTACACCTCTGGGTGTACCTACACACCGCCAGACAAGTATTTTACACCGATCTTTGTTATTCCTGATTACACACAGATTCGTCACTGTTGATGACTGTCTCCTGATCTGGTGTGTGGTTTGGTCATTATATCTTAGGGTTGGTGGTTAAGACGGAGCCTCGGGAGTGGGGGGAGGGAGGGAGGGGGTTATGATAGGTGGGGGGAGGGTATGACAGGTAGAGGATAAAGGCAGCATAAGGGGAGGATGACCATCAGGTCAAGGAGTGGGGTCAACTACTGACCGAGCTTGGAGGCTACGTACACTGGTCAAGCCACACAGCATGCACTAATATGCCCGGACAGGCCTTCATGATGGTGGTGGTGGGTAGGACTCACATTTTCATCTAGTTGTGCTTGCGGGGGTTGAGCTTTGGCTCTTTGGTCCCGCTTCTCAATTGTCAATCAACTGGTGTACAGGTTCCTGAGCCTACTGGGCTCTATCATATCTACACTTGAAACTGTGTATGGAGTCAGCCTCCACCACATCACTGCCTAGTGCATTCCACCTGTTAACTACTCTGACACTGAAAAAATGATTTATAATGTTTCTGTTGCTCATTTGGGTACTCAGTTTCCACATGTGTCCCCTTGTGCGATGGCCATCCATGTTAAATAGACTGTCTTTATCAACCTATCAATTCCTGTTAGAATTTTGTATGTGGTAATCATGTCTCCTATGACTCTTCTGTGTTCCAGCAACGAATCAAGCAGCTTTTCCTGATAACTCATATCTGGCAGTTCTGGTACCAGTCTTGTGGCATAAGTTTCAACCTTCTCCGACTTCATTTTGTGCTTCACCAGGTATAGACGTCTGATACCATACTACTTGTGAAGGAGGAAATGTATATGTTTACCTCTCAGAATGTTTGGTAATGTGTTTATTTGTGATGTGTGTCTATGTATATATTAACACGTTGTACTGAATGGGGTGAGAATAGCTTGAGCTACCTCATCCCTTTGTGTGTATTTTACCTCAATAAACTTATTTCAATTTCAATTTCAGGTATAGACTCCACGCTGGAACTGCATACTCAAGGCTTGGTCTGACATGTTTGGTATACATGTGCCTAACATATGATTCCTTACACAAATTTGTAAAGACACTTTTCATGTTAGCCAATCTCGCATATGCCGCTGATGATATTCTTTTATTGTGGGATTAGGAGACAGGTTCAGTGTGATAATAACCCTGAGGTCCTTCTCTATCAGTTTCATAAAGTAGTTTATCTCCCATTTGCCACCTTGTGTTTGGTCTCCTGCTCCTCCACCTATCTTCAATACGTTACATTCACTTGAGTTAAACTCTAGTAGCCATTTGTTAGGCCATTCTTCCAGTTTGCCCAGGTTATCTCGACGCCTCTTGCTGTTTTTATCCGTCTTAATCCTCCTCCTAATTTTTGCATCATCGGGAAACCATTGAGAGGAAGGAGTCTCTGGAAGATTATTAAATATATGAGAAACAGGACAGGTCCAACAAGTGAGCCCTGTGGGACTTCCGTAGCGACACTCCCTGGCTCAGTAATGTGTGCGTGAACACATGCAACAGTTAGTTAGTAACTTAGTAGAACTAGCTTTCTGTTAGTTCAGTAAACACGCACACATGTAACTGTGCGCACGCACGCGCGCGCGCTGAGAGCGTCGGTACACCCATTATATTCCACCGGACTCTGAGTCCAGTCACACGAAGTAAGACTAATTTTATACATCAATTCTGAGCGAGAAGTGTTAGGAGTGACTTCTGGCGTGTCAAATCGGCATATTATTGCGCAAGTTGTTTAATTCTGGCGGAGTTAGCGAGCGGGAGACCAGCAGTGTGGCTCGCTACTCTGTGCTGTTATCCCTCCCTCACACTCACCTTAAGTATTAACTATTACCCTAATACTTTATGGATAATTATTATCCTAATACTTTATGGATAACTATTATCCTAATACTTTATGGCACGTGCTATTTTTTAATTTTCATGTAATTTTGATTATTCAAACAGGTAATTATAGGGTGTTTAGCTAGTAAGAGCGTAATACCTAGAGTGATGATAGGCCTATGGTGGCTGTGTCCACTCTTGTTGCTCCACCACATGTGGCTCAGGCACTGTTGTGGCTCAGTGAATATTGTCCAGGTTATTGGGCGAGTGAGGTTGTGGCCAGCACTGGAAGGGTGACCCCCTGGACCCTCCCACCCCACACACAGTGCGCCTTGCTAACCTCAACAGTCCTCGCCGCCAGCACAATGCTATACCGTACTATGGGGATAAAACTTTACTAGCTTTCAAATCAATGTAAACATGAAAGTGGAGGAAATTTGTTGACATGCACTGCAGAAAATTATTTTCCTGTAAGGGGTAAATATTGATATATCCTGAGCCACCTGCTGTGCCGCTCCTCCTCTAGTTCACATCTAACATTTCACAAAACATCCACACGAAACATATACAAAAAATATATAAATTCTAATGCAAGTATTTTGTAAACAGAGGAAATATTGGTGTGGAGGAGGGCGCGTGCGCGGGGCTGAGCATGGCGGAGCAGGTCTCTAGGCAACGGGGGACGCCAGTAGCACCAGGCCTCCTGTCACACCATGACGCCACGCCTCCACGCCCTCCTCTGACCACACACCCAGCCCACCCACCCACGCCCACCACGCCCACCCTCCTCCTCCAGCCCAACCACCCACCCACCACGGAGCGCCAAACTCAAGAGACGGTGTGTGAGGCAGGAGACCAAGACTTACCCTCCTGGGCAGACATGGACGCCTGCTTCAAGGCCTTCGATAAGGACGAGTAAGTACATCATTACTGCTATGTCTAAGTCACTTTCTTGTTTAACGCACATGACGCCTCCTGTGTCACCTGTGTGTGTTGTGATGGTAACATGTAGGGTGGCTCACCTGTGTGTTGTGATGGTAACATGTAGAGTGGCTCACCTGTGTGTTGTGATGGTAACATGTAGAGTGGCTCACCTGTGTGTTGTGATGGTAACATGTAGAGTGGCTCACCTGTGTGTTGTGATGGTAACATGTAGGGTGGCTCACCTGTGTGTTGTGATGGTAACATGTAGAGTGGCTCACCTGTGTGTTGTGATGGTAACATGTAGAGTGGCTCACCTGTGTGTTGTGATGGTAACATGTAGAGTGGCTCACCTGTGTGTTGTGATAGTAAAATGTAGAGTGGCTCACCTGTGTGTTGTGATGGTAACATGTAGAGTGGCTCACCTGTGTGTTGTGATGTAACATGTAGAGTGGCTCACCTGTGTGTTGTGATGGTAACATGTAGGGTGGCTCACCTGTGTGTTGTGATGGTAACATGTAGGGTGGCTCACCTGTGTGTTGTGATGGTAACATGTAGGGTGGCTCACCTGTGTGTTGTGATGGTAACATGTAGAGTGGCTCACCTGTGTGTGTGTTGTGATGGTAACATGTAGAGTGGCTCACCTGTGTGTTGTGATAGTAACATGTAGAGTGGCTCACCTGTGTGTTGTGATGGTAACATGTAGGGTGGCTCACCTGTGTGTTGTGATGGTAACATGTAGGGTGGCTCACCTGTGTGTTGTGATGGTAACATGTAGGGTGGCTCACCTGTGTGTTGTGATGGTAACATGTAGAGTGGCTCACCTGTGTGTTGTGATGGTAACATGTAGAGTGGCTCACCTGTGTGTTGTGATGGTAACATGTAGAGTGGCTCACCTGTGTTGTGATGGTAACTTGTAGGGTGGCTCACCTGTGTGTTGTGATAGTAACATGTAGAGTGGCTCACCTGTGTGTGTGTTGTGATGGTAACATGTAGAGTGGCTCACCTGTGTGTTGTGATAGTAACATGTAGAGTGGCTCACCTGTGTGTTGTGATAGTAACATATAGAGTGGCTCACCTGTGTGTTGTGATGGTAACATGTAGAGTGGCTCACCTGTGTGTTGTGATGGTAACATGTAGAGTGGCTCACCTGTGTGTTGTGATGGTAACATGTAGAGTGGCTCACCTGTGTGTTGTGATGGTAACATGTAGGGTGGCTCACCTGTGTGTTGTGATGGTAACATGTAGGGTGGCTCACCTGTGTGTTGTGATAGTAAAATGTAGAGGGGCTCACCTGTGTGTTGTGATGGTAACATGTAGGGTGGCTCACCTGTGTGTTGTGATGGTAACATGTAGAGTGGCTCACCTGTGTGTTGTGATGGTAACATGTAGAGTGGCTCACCTGTGTGTTGTGATAGTAAAATGTAGAGTGGCTCACCTGTGTGTTGTGATGGTAACATGTAGGGTGGCTCACCTGTGTGTGTGTTGTGATGGTAACATGTGGAGTGGCTCACCTGTGTGTGTGTGTTGTGATGGTAACATGTAGAGTGGCTCACTTGTGTGTGTGTTGTGATGGTAACTTGTAGGGTGGCTCACCTGTGTGTTGTGATGGTAACATGTAGGGTGGCTCACCTGTGTGTGTGTTGTGATGGTAACATGTGGAGTGGCTCACCCGTGTGTTGTGATGGTAACATGTAGGGTGGCTCAACTGTGTACGTGTGTTGTGATGATAACATGTAGGGTGGCTCACCCGTGTGTTGTGATGGTAACATGTAGGGTGGCTCACCTGTGTGCGTGTGTTGTGATGATAACATGTGGAGTGGCTCACCCGTGTGTTGTGATGGTAACATGTAGGGTGGCTCAACTGTGTGCGTGTGTTGTGATAACATGTAGAGTGGCTCACCTGTGTGTTGTGATGGTAACATGTAGGGTGGCTCACCTGTGTGCGTGTGTTGTGATGATAACATGTAGGGTGGCTCACCCGTGTGTTGTGATGGTAACATGTAGGGTGGCTCACCTGTGTGTGTGTGTTGTGATGGTAACATGTAGAGTGGCTCACCCGTGTGTTGTGATGGTAACATGTAGGGTGGCTCACCTGTGTGTTGTGTGTTGTGATGGTAACATGTAGAGTGGCTCACCCGTGTGTTGTGATGGTAACATGTAGGGTGGCTCACCTGTGTGTTGTGATGGTAACATGTAGAGTGGCTCACCCGTGTGTTGTGATGGTAACATGTAGGGTGGCTCACCTGTGTGTTGTGATGGAAACATGTAGGGTGGCTCACCTGTGTGTGTGTTGTGATGGTAACATGTAAAGTGACTCACCTGTGTGTTTTGATGGTAACATGTAGGGTGGCTCACCTGTGTGTTGTGATAGTAACATGTAGAGTGGCTCACCTGTGTGTTGTGATGGTAACATGTAGAGTGGCTCACCTGTGTGTTGTGATGGTAACATGTAGGGTGGCTCACCTGTGTGTGTGTTGTGATGGTAACATGTGGAGTGGCTCACCTGTGTGTTGTGATGGTAACATGTAGAGTGGCTCACCCGTGTGTTATGATGGTAACATGTAGGGTGGCTCACCTGTGTGTTGTGATGGTAACATTTAGAGTGGCTCACCTGTGTGTGTGTGTGTGTGTGTGTTGTGATGGTAACATGTAGAGTGGCTCACCTGTGTGTTGTGATGGTAACATTTAGAGTGGCTCACCTGTGTGTGTGTGTGTGTGTGTGTTGTGATGGTAACATGTAGAGTGGCTCACCTGTGTTGTGATGGTAACATGTAGAGTGGCTCACCTGTGTGTTGTGATGGTAACATGTAGAGTGGCTCACCTGTGTGTTGTGATGGTAACATGTAGAGTGGCTCACCTGTGTGTGTGTGTGTTGTGATGGTAACATGTAGAGTGGCTCACCTGTGTTGTGATGGTAACATGTAGAGTGGCTCACCTGTGTGTTGTGATGGTAACATGTAGAGTGGCTCACCTGTGTGTTGTGATGGTAACATGTAGAGTGGCTCACCTGTGTGTTGTGATGGTAACATGTAGGGTGACTCACCTGTGTGTGTGTTGTGATGGTAACATGTAGAGTGGCTCACCTGTGTGTGTGTGTTGTGATGGTAACATGTAGAGTGGCTCACCTGTGTGTTGTGATGGTAACATGTAGGGTGACTCACCTGTGTGTGTGTTGTGATGGTAACATGTAGAGTGGCTCACCTGTGTGTGTGTGTTGTGATGGTAACATGTAGAGTGGCTCACCTGTGTGTTGTGATGGTAACATGTGGAGTGGCTCACCTGTGTGTTGTGATGGTAACATGTAGAGTGGCTCACCTGTGTGTTGTGATGGTAACATGTAGGGTGGCTCACCTGTGTGTTGTGATGGTAACATGTAGAGTGGCTCACCTGTGTGTTGTGATGGTAACATGTAGAGTGGCTCACCTGTGTGTTGTGATGGTAACATGTGGAGTGGCTCACCTGTGTGTTGTGATGGTAACATGTAGAGTGGCTCACCTGTGTGTTGTGATGGTAACATGTAGGATGGCTCACCTGTGTGTTGTGATGGTAACATGTAGGGTGGCTCACCTGTGTGCTGTGATGGTAATATGTAGAGTGGCTCACCTGTGTGTTGTGATGGTAACATGTAGGGTGGCTCACCTGTGTGTTGTGATGGTAACATGTAGGGTGGCTCACCTGTGTGCTGTGATGGTAATATGTAGAGTGGCTCACCTGTGTGTTGTGATGGTAACATGTAGGGTGGCTCACCTGTGTGCTGTGATGGTAATATGTAGAGTGGCTCACCAGTGTGTTGTGATGATAACATGTGGAGTGGCTCACCTGTGTGTTGTGATGGTAATATGTAGAGTGGCTCACCTGTGTGTTGTGATGGTAACATGTAGAGTGGCTCACCTGTGTGTTGTGATGATAACATGTGGAGTGGCTCACCTGTGTGTGTGTTGTGATGGTAACATGTAGGGTGGCTCACCTGTGTGTTGTGATGGTAACATGTAGAGTGGTTCACCTGTGTGTTGTGATGGTAACATGTGGAGTGGCTCACCCGTGTGTTGTGATGGTAACATGTAGGGTGGCTCACCCGTGTGTTGTGATGGTAACATGTAGGGTGGCTCACCCGTGTGTTGTGATGGTAACATGTAGGGTGGCTCACCTGTGTGCGTGTGTTGTGATGATAACATGTGGAGTGGCTCACCCGTGTGTTGTGATGGTAACATGTAGAGTGGCTCACCTGTGTGTTGTGATGGTAACATGTAGAGTGGCTCACCTGTGTGTTGTGATGGTAACATGTAGAGTGGCTCACCTGTGTGTTGTGATGGTAACATGTGGAGTGGCTCACCCGTGTGTTGTGATGGTAACATGTAGAGTGGCTCACCTGTGTGTTGTGATGGTAACATGTAGAGTGGCTCACCTGTGTGTTGTGATGGTAACATGTAGAGTGGCTCACCTGTGTGTTGTGATGGTAACATGTGGAGTGGCTCACCCGTGTGTTGTGATGGTAACATGTAGAGTGGTTCACCCGTGTGTTGTGATGGTAACATGTAGGGTGGCTCACCCGTGTGTTGTGATGGTAACATGTAGGGTGGCTCACCTGTGTGCGTGTGTTGTGATGATAACATGTGGAGTGGCTCACCCGTGTGTTGTGATGGTAACATGTAGAGTGGCTCACCTGTGTGTGTGTTGTGATGGTAACATGTAGAGTGGCTCACCTGTGTGTTGTGATGGTAACATGTAGAGTGGCTCACCTGTGTGTTGTGATGGTAACATGTGGAGTGGCTCACCCGAGTGTTGTGATGGTAACATGTAGAGTGGTTCACCTGTGTGTTGTGATGATAACATGTGGAGTGGCTCACCCGTGTGTTGTGATGGTAACATGTAGAGTGGCTCACCTGGGTGTGTGTTGTGATGGTAACATGTAGAGTGGCTCACCTGTGTGTTGTGATGGTAACATGTAGAGTGGCTCACCTGTGTGTTGTGATGGTAACATGTAGGGTGGCTCACCTGTGTTGTGATGGTAACGTGTAGAGTGGCTCACCTGTGTGTGTGTTGCGATGGTAATATGTAGAGTGGCTCACCTGTGTGTGTGTTGTGATGGTAACATGTAGGGTGGCTCACCTGTGTGTGTGTTGTGATGGTAACATGTAGAGTGGCTCACCTGTGTGTGTGTTGTGATGGTAATATGTAGAGTGGCTCACCTGTGTGTGTGTTGTGATGGTAACATGTAGAGTGGCTCACCTGTGTGTGTGTTGTGATGGTAACATGTAGAGTGGCTCACCTGTGTGTGTGTTGTGATGGTAACATGTAGAGTGGCTCACCTTTGTGTGTGTTGTGATGGTAACATGTAGAGTGGCTCACCTGTGTGTGTGTTGTGATGGTAACATGTAGAGTGGCTCACCTGTGTGTGTGTTGTGATGGTAACATGTAGAGTGGCTCACCTGTGTGTTGTGATGGTAAAATGTAGGGTGGCTCACCTGTGTGTGTGTTGTGATGGTAACATGTAGAGTGGCTCACCTGTGTGTGTGTTGTGATGGTAACATGTAGAGTGGCTCACCTGTGTGTGTGTTGTGATGGTAACATGTAGAGTGGCTCACCTGTGTGTTGTGATGGTAAAATGTAGGGTGGCTCACCTGTGTGTGTGTTGTGATGGTAACATGTAGAGTGGCTCACCTGTGTGTTGTGATGGTAATATGTAGAGTGGCTCACCTGTGTGTTGTGATGGTAACATGTAGGGTGGCTCACCTGTGTGTTGTGATAACATGTAGAGTGGCTCACCTGTGTGTTGTGATGGTAACATGTAGGGTGGCTCACCTGTGTGCTGTGATGGTAATATGTAGAGGGGCTCACCTGTGTGTTGTGATGATAACATGTGGAGTGGCTCACCTGTGTGTTGTGATGGTAATATGTAGAGTGGCTCACCTGTGTGTTGTGATGGTAACATGTAGAGTGGCTCACCTGTGTGTTGTGATGATAACATGTGGAGTGGCTCACCTGTGTGTGTGTTGTGATGGTAACATGTAGGGTGGCTCACCTGTGTGTTGTGATGGTAACATGTAGAGTGGCTTACCTGTGTGTTGTGATGGTAACATGTAGAGTGGTTCACCTGTGTGTTGTGATGGTAACATGTGGAGTGGCTCACCCGTGTGTTGTGATGGTAACATGTAGGGTGGCTCACCCGTGTGTTGTGATGGTAACATGTAGGGTGGCTCACCCGTGTGTTGTGATGGTAACATGTAGAGTGGCTCACCTGTGTGTTGTGATGGTAACATGTAGAGTGGCTCACCTGTGTGTGTGTTGTGATGGTAACATGTAGGGTGGCTCACCCGTGTGTTGTGATGGTAACATGTAGAGTGGCTCACCTGTGTGTTGTGATGGTAACATGTGGAGTGGCTCACCTGTGTGTGTGTTGTGATGGTAACATGTAGGGTGGCTCACCCGTGTGTTGTGATGGTAACATGTAGAGTGGTTCACCTGTGTGTTGTGATGGTAACATGTGGAGTGGCTCACCCGTGTTTTGTGATGGTAACATGTAGAGTGGTTCATCCGTGTGTTGTGATGGTAACATGTAGGGTGGCTCACCCGTGTGTTGTGATGGTAACATGTAGGGTGGCTCACCTGTGTGTGTGTTGTGATGGTAACATGCAGGGTGGCTCACCTGTGTGTTGTGATGGTAACATGTAGGGTGGCTCACCTGTGTGTGTGTTGTGATGGTAACATGTAGAGTGGCTCACCTGTGTGTTGTGATGGTAATATGTAGAGTGGCTCACCTGTGTGTTGTGAAGGTAACATGTAGGGTGGCTCACCTGTGTGTGTGTTGTGATGGTAACATGTAGAGTGGCTCACCTGTGTGTTGTACTCTAGCAGTGATGGACATTTTTGTAAGAACATTTTAATTAATTGAAACACAAACTCACACAGGTAACATCACATCTAACTCCTGAGGTACACATAAATAGAATAACTACAGCAGTGTGCTGTATACTAGCAAAATTTAGAACGTCATTCGGCACCCTAAGTAAGCAGTCGTTTAGCTCACTTTACACCGTCTACGCTAGACCAGTCTTAGCGTGCCGCTGCACCTGAAGACACACAAAAGGTGATTGGAAAAGGTTCAGAGGTTTGTGACGAGGCTCGTCCTAGAGTTACGAGGGATGGGGCAAGTCAGCCTGGATGCCGGCAAGTTCACGAGGGAGGTGGAGTGGGTCACCTCCTGGGTCACCTGGCCTCTCCCTGGAGGTCAAGACCCATCCCTGCACAAGAGTTTTACACCATAAGGGAAGGTTTTCCCCTCCCTAATTGTTCAGGAATGCACTGTGACAGTCAAAGGTAGGTCAAAAACCTTCCCTCCTACCTACGAAGGGTGAACAATCACCTCTTGGACGAGCATGTGTTGAGCCTGGTAGACTGGGGGAGGTTAGAGGAGCGTGGCTATAGCATGGTCTACCCTGGCCTGCACAAGTCATGTCACTCATTACATTACGTGTCCAGCACTCACTACAACTTCCTCATTCCACTACCACGAACACTCATAATTAGCGCCCGGGTCTGCCCCAATTTCCGCATCTCAATTACCTGTGTTTTTACCTTGAAGCACTTCCTCGTTCCCCCCCCCCCGCTGCTCTCTTCACCACAACCTCCTCCAGCACCACTGGCTACCTCACCACTGCTCTCTCCAACAACACTGGCTACCTCACCACTGCTCTCTCCAACAACACTGGCCACCTCACCACTGCTCTCTCCAACAACACTGGCTACCTCACCACTGCTCTCTCCAACAACACTGGCTACCTCACCACTGCTCTCTCCAACAACACTGGCCACCTCACCACTGCTCTCTCCAACAACACTGGCTACCTCACCACTGCTCTCTCCAACAACACTGGCTACCTCACCACTGCTCTCTCCAACAACACTGGCCACCTCACCACTGCTCTCTCCAACAACACTGGCTACCTCACCACTGCTCTCTCCAACACCACTGGCTACCTCACCACTGCTCTCTCCAACAACACTGGCTACCTCACCACTGCTCTCTCCAACAACACTGGCTACCTCACCACTGCTCTCTCCAACACCACTGGCTACCTCACCACTGCTCTCTCCAACAACACTGGCTACCTCACCACTGCTCTCTCCAACAACACTGGCTACCTCACCACTGCTCTCTACAACACCACTGGCTACCTCACCACTGCTCTCTCCAACAACACTGGCTACCTCACCACTGATCTCTCCAGCACCACTGCTCTCTCCAACAACACTGGCTACCTCACCACTGCTCTCTCCAACAACACTGGCTACCTCACCACTGCTCTCTCCAGCACCACTGCTCTCTCCAACAACACTGGCTACCTCACCACTGCTCTCTCCAACAACACTGGCTACCTCACCACTGCTCTCTCCAACAACACTGGCTACCTCACCACTGCTCTCTCCAGCACCACTGCTCTCTCCAACAACACTGGCTACCTCACCACTGCTCTCTCCAACAACACTGGCTACCTCACCACTGCTCTCTCCAGCACCACTGCTCTCTCCAACAACACTGGCTACCTCACCACTGCTCTCTCCAACAACACTGGCTACCTCACCACTGCTCTCTCCAACAACACTGGCTACCTCACCACTGCTCTCTCCAGCACCACTGCTCTCTCCAACAACACTGGCTACCTCACCACTGCTCTCTCCAACAACACTGGCTACCTCACCACTGCTCTCTCCAGCACCACTGCTCTCTCCAACAACACTGGCTACCTCACCACTGCTCTCTCCAACAACACTGGCTACCTCACCACTGCTCTCTCCAGCACCACTGCTCTCTCCAACAACACTGGCTACCTCACCACTGCTCTCTCCAACAACACTGGCTACCTCACCACTGCTCTCTCCAACAACACTGGCTACCTCACCACTGCTCTCTCCAACAACACTGGCTACCTCACCACTGCTCTCTCCAACAACACTGGCCACCTCACCACTGCTCTCTCCAACAACACTGGCTACCTCACCACTGCTCTCTCCAACAACACTGGCCACCTCACCACTGCTCTCTCCAACAACACTGGCTACCTCACCACTGCTCTCTCCAACAACACTGGCTACCTCACCACTGCTCTCTCCAACAACACTGGCTACCTCACCACTGCTCTCTCCAACAACACTGGCCACCTCACCACTGCTCTCTCCAACAACACTGGCTACCTCACCACTGCTCTCTCCAACAACACTGGCTACCTCACCACTGCTCTCTCCAACAACACTGGCTACCTCACCACTGCTCTCTCCAACAACACTGGCTACCTCACCACTGCTCTCTCCAACAACACTGGCTACCTCACCACTGCTCTCTCCAACAACACTGGCCACCTCACCACTGCTCTCTCCAACAACACTGGCTACCTCACCACTGCTCTCTCCAACAACACTGGCTACCTCACCACTGCTCTCTCCAACAACACTGGCTACCTCACCACTGCTCTCTCCAACAACACTGGCTACCTCACCACTGCTCTCTCCAACAACACTGGCTACCTCACCACTGCTCTCTCCAACAACACTGGCCACCTCACCACTGCTCTCTCCAACAACACTGGCTACCTCACCACTGCTCTCTCCAACAACACTGGCCACCTCACCACTGCTCTCTCCAACAACACTGGCTACCTCACCACTGCTCTCTCCAACAACACTGGCTACCTCACCACTGCTCTCTCCAACAACACTGGCTACCTCACCACTGCTCTCTCCAACAACACTGGCCACCTCACCACTGCTCTCTCCAACAACACTGGCTACCTCACCACTGCTCTCTCCAACAACACTGGCCACCTCACCACTGCTCTCTCCAACAACACTGGCTACCTCACCACTGCTCTCTCCAACAACACTGGCCACCTCACCACTGCTCTCTCCAACAACACTGGCCACCTCACCACTGCTCTCTCCAACAACACTGGCCACCTCACCACTGCTCTCTCCAACAACACTGGCCACCTCACCACTGCTCTCTCCAACAACACTGGCTACCTCACCACTGCTCTCTCCAACAACACTGGCCACCTCACCACTGCTCTCTCCAACAACACTGGCCACCTCACCACTGCTCTCTCCAACAACACTGGCCACCTCACCACTGCTCTCTCCAACAACACTGGCCACCTCACCACTGCTCTCTCCAACAACACTGGCCACCTCACCACTGCTCTCTCCAACAACACTGGCTACCTCACCACTGCTCTCTCCAACAACACTGGCCACCTCACCACTGCTCTCTCCAACAACACTGGCCACCTCACCACTGCTCTCTCCAACAACACTGGCTACCTCACCACTGCTCTCTCCAACAACACTGGCCACCTCACCACTGCTCTCTCCAACAACACTGGCTACCTCACCACTGCTCTCTCCAACAACACTGGCCACCTCACCACTGCTCTCTCCAACAACACTGGCCACCTCACCACTGCTCTCTCCAACAACACTGGCTACCTCACCACTGCTCTCTCCAACAACACTGGCCACCTCACCACTGCTCTCTCCAACAACACTGGCCACCTCACCACTGCTCTCTCCAACAACACTGGCTACCTCACCACTGCTCTCTCCAACAACACTGGCCACCTCACCACTGCTCTCTCCAACAACACTGGCCACCTCACCACTGCTCTCTCCAACAACACTGGCCACCTCACCACTGCTCTCTCCAACAACACTGGCCACCTCACCACTGCTCTCTCCAACAACACTGGCCACCTCACCACTGCTCTCTCCAACAACACTGGCCACCTCACCACTGCTCTCTCCAACAACAATAAACGTGACAAAGTTCATGTAATATTCCCGTGAGCGACAGGAACAAAATGAGAGACTCATCACGGAGTGTAAATATTGACGGTGTGAGAAACAACGCTCAAGGGTCCGTTATTGAGCGATGATCGCGCGGGAAATATGTTGATACTGTGACACATCCTTGTTGGTGTCGGGGGGTGGGGGGGGGGATGTATGATACAGGGGCGGGGGAGGGGGGTGATACAGGGGCCGGGGGGGGATGTATGATACAGGGGCCGGGGGGGGGGTGATCCAGGGTCGGGGACTCAGCCTTAGCTGTAAGTTGTCACAAGTCGAACCTGACCTCAGGCCGGGCTCGGGAAGTAGAAGAACGCCCGAAACCCTCCACAGGTATGCTCCAGGTAGCTTTCAGCTGTGGGGTTTGCACCAAACTGTAGTTGAATGTGTCCTGTACAGCTGAGAGCCGCAAATTTCATTGTGGCGCTAACAGTCGTTACTTCTTGACAACTGCGATTGCAGCAGCTGAGGAAAGCAACGAGCTGCTGCTTGGGTATGTTGGGTTGGTCACGTGTACGACCTCAGAGAACACTTAGGTGGTTAGTACACTTGTGGCCGGGTAGAGCTCTCAAGAGCCACACACACACAGGCCCCGAAGTGGCTGGTGTAGCCGCGAGCAGTGCTGACGGCGGCGGCGGCAACCTGCCCACGCAGCTTATTCTTGCATCAACTGTATAGAAGGTGGAAGTTACACTTTATTCTGTCGTGGGTATTTCTACAGGGGGCCCTCAGTGTGTGGTTGGGCTGCCTGGTGTTAGTCGTCTCGCTCCACAACACGGCCGCTCACCTGTACACGCACACCGCGGCCTTGGACTTGTCACCCATTGCAGCCAAGATTATCTTTCTCATAGACCAGTCTCCCTCTATATCTTGAGTAATTAATATGGGGTTATTTTGGTGATCGTGACCACCACTGACTATAACATGGGGTTATAGTGGCAGGTGATCGTGACCAACACTGACTATAACATGGGGTTATAGTAGCAGTTGATTGTGACCAACACTCACAACACATCACACACACTCTTAACTAATAAAATACACAGAGATTTGAGCGCAGAAGGACCTGAGGTAGTGAGAGACAGGTGTGTAGGTCATGCTGGGGCCCGCGTCAACGACCTGGGCACACCCACAGGTGTAGGCAGCTGTGACAGGTAGCCATACAGGGCTGAGGCTACGGGTGCTGTAGCCGCCCCTACACAGCGCTCCGGCTAGGTTACTAGCCAGTGTGGAGGAGGGAAGGTGGTCGGGTTGTCTGGTCATGGTGGAGGTGACCTAATAACCTGCACCTCACGTGACCTGCCAACACCACGCCCCTCACTCACTCTGACCTTCAAGGTGTAATCCTCCTTCCTCAGCCGTGACGAATGATCTGTCATTATGAAGGTGGTTAAGCCGACCTTAAGGTGACCGAGAACATTGTATTTATCCGTACTGTTGCAGCGTCATCATATATGATGCTGTTGAGGGCAAGGGTTGACCCGTGGGGACAGGTAGGAGACGCTGCACCTTGGCCAGGAAGCTCGTTGTTGTGTTGTTTTAGATTTAGCTACTCGGAACATAAGTTCCAAGTAGCACGGGCTATGGTGAGCCCGTAGTACTGTATTTAGGAAGCTCGCTATATACATGTATTACACCACCACCAGACTCTTATTGTCACACTCACACATCTTTATGGCTCATAACAACGCCATCTGTAACATTTATAATATATTAGGGTGGTGCTGTGGCCTTGTCTCTCCCTCCCCCCTCCCCTCTCATCTCTTTCCCTATTCCCCTCTCCAACTTTCTCCCCCACCCTCCCCTCTTCCTCCGTCACACTTTTACCTCCTCTTTTAATATTCCCCCTCTCCACCTGTCTCTTCCCCCTCTCTCCTCCATCCCTTTCTTTATATACAGGTGACTACAGGAACAGGCAACTTCTGGCTTTAAATATCCCCCCTTCTTCCTTTCGTCAAACATCCCTCCTCTCCCCTTATCCTTCTTTCTCTCCCTAGTTCTCTCTCTCTCTCTCTCTCTCTCTCTCTCTCTCTCTCTCTCTCTCTCTCTCTCTCTGTGTATATCTTCTGTCCGCCTCTGTGTTTGGTTGACTCTCCCATAAAGATAATATACTCTACCACTGGTCTGTGGGCGGACCGCCGGTGGGGCAGCCTAGCAACATAATAATTACTCATTTGTTTCAAGGAATATGCGCGACTTGAGAAACCTTTTACAACTGTGGTAGGACCGTACGTCTATTTAATGCTACTAAGGCTAAAGTATGAATAGCGGAAAATTTAGGTTACTTGAACCAAAATCAGTGAATAATGTATATTACTATAAGAAACAAATTTATTTTAAAATGTTTGTTTTAACAATATTTAGCGAGATGTACCTGGCAGGCAGTGCCAAACATCATGGTGGGAGGTCAGAATGTGACCCCGTGCCACGCTGTTCTCTCCTGAAGTCTGGCGACCCTGACCAGCCTATGTCCGCCCCGTACCTCAGATCATTCCCGCTGCAAAGTTTGGCGAGGCTACCCCCAAGCGTCTGACCTCCAACCTTGTGTAGACATTCTCTCGTACAGATAACATTCATAGCACAGCGCCTTGCCGCTCTCTCCTACATTATTATTAACAACTTTCATCAAATGTATAAGATTGGACCAATGACCTGTTCTTAAGACCAAGAATGTGATCTGTTCTTAAGACCAAGGATGTGACGTGTTCTTAAGACCAAGAATGTGACGTGTTCTTAAGACCAAGAATGTGATCTGTTCTTAAGACCAAGGATGTGACGTGTTCTTAAGACCAAGAATGTGACGTGTTCTTAAGACCAAGAATGTGACGTTTTCTTAAGACCAAGGATGTGACGTGTTCTTAAGACCAAGAATGTGATCTGTTCTTAAGACCAAGGATGTGACGTGTTCTTAAGACCAAGAATGTGACGTGTTCTTAAGACCAAGGATGTGACGTGTTCTTAAGACCAAGAATGTGATCTGTTCTTAAGACCAAGAATGTGACGTGTTCTTAAGACCAAGAATGTGACGTTTTCTTAAGACCAAGGATGTGACGTGTTCTTAAGACCAAGGATGTGACGTGTTCTTAAGACCAAGGATGTGACGTGTTCTTAAGACCAAGAATGTGACGTGTTCTTAAGACCAAGGATGTGACGTGTTCTTAAGACCAAGAATGTGAGGTGTTACGTGAAGGTGTAAGAACAATAAGTCAAGGGAAGGTTGGACCATATAGCGGTAACAGACCTCGCCAAGAGACCACATTCTGTATTAAGGTATAATCATATACTGTAAATACCGCCTGTAAAGGTTGATATATACAGGGTGTTGCTAGGCCTCGCTTGACCTTTGTGAGGCAACACTACCTTCTTATCTGACATGTTCAGGAGTCTTGTGTTGCAGAGCTCCCTGTGTTGTTCAGGAGTCTTGTGTTGTTCAGGAGTCTTGTGTTGCAGAGCTCCCTGTGTTGTTCAGGAGTCTTGTGTTGTTCAGGAGTCTTGTGTTGCAGAGCTCCCTGTGTTGTTCAGGAGTCTTGTGTTGTTCAGGAGTCTTATGTTGCAGAGCTCCCTGTGTTGTTCAGGAATCTTGTGTTGTTCAGGAGTCTTGTGTTGCAGAGCTCCCTGTGTTGCTCAGGAGTCTTATGTTGCAGAGCTCCCTGTGTTGTTCAGGAATCTTGTGTTGTTCAGGAGTCTTGTGTTGCAGAGCTCCCTGTGTTGCTCAGGAGTCTTATGTTGCAGAGCTCCCTGTGTTGTTCAGGAATCTTGTGTTGTTCAGGAGTCTTGTGTTGCAGAGCTCCCTGTGTTGCTCAGGAATCTTGTGTTGTTCAGGAGTCTTGTGTTGCAGAGCTCCCTGTGTTGCTCAGGAATCTTGTGTTGTTCAGGAGTCTTGTGTTGCAGAGCTCCCTGTGTTGCTCAGGAGTCTTATGTTGCAGAGCTCCCTGTGTTGCTCAGGAATCTTGTGTTGTTCAGGAGTCTTGTGTTGCAGAGCTCCCTGTGTTGCTCAGGAGTCTTATGTTGCAGAGCTCCCTGTGTTGCTCAGGAATCTTGTGTTGTTCAGGAGTCTTGTGTTGCAGAGCTCCCTGTGTTGCTCAGGAATCTTGTGTTGTTCAGGAGTCTTGTGTTGCAGAGCTCCCTGTGTTGCTCAGGAGTCTTATGTTGCAGAGCTCCCTGTGTTGCTCAGGAATCTTGTGTTGTTCAGGAGTCTTGTGTTGCAGAGCTCCCTGTGTTGCTCAGGAGTCTTATGTTGCAGAGCTCCCTGTGTTGCTCAGGAATCTTGTGTTGTTCAGGAGTCTTGTGTTGCAGAGCTCCTTGTGTTGCTCAGGAATCTTGTGTTGTTCAGGAGTCTTATGTTGCAGAGCTCCCTGTGTTGCTCAGGAGTCTTATGTTGCAGAGCTCCCTGTGTTGCTCAGGAATCTTGTGTTGTTCAGGAGTCTTGTGTTGCAGAGCTCCCTGTGTTGCTCAGGAGTCTTATGTTGCAGAGCTCCCTGTGTTGCTCAGGAGTCTTATGTTGCAGAGCTCCTTGTGTTGTTCAGGAATCTTGTGTTGTTCAGGAGTCTTGTGTTGCAGAGCTCCCTGTGTTGCTCAGGAGTCTTATGTTGCAGAGCTCCCTGTGTTGTTCAGGAATCTTGTGTTGTTCAGGAGTCTTGTGTTGCAGAGCTCCCTGTGTTGCTCAGGAATCTTGTGTTGTTCAGGAGTCTTGTGTTGCAGAGCTCCCTGTGTTGCTCAGGAATCTTGTGTTGTTCAGGAGTCTTGTGTTGCAGAGCTCCCTGTGTTGCTCAGGAGTCTTATGTTGCAGAGCTCCCTGTGTTGCTCAGGAATCTTGTGTTGTTCAGGAGTCTTGTGTTGCAGAGCTCCCTGTGTTGCTCAGGAGTCTTATGTTGCAGAGCTCCCTGTGTTGCTCAGGAATCTTGTGTTGTTCAGGAGTCTTGTGTTGCAGAGCTCCTTGTGTTGCTCAGGAATCTTGTGTTGTTCAGGAGTCTTATGTTGCAGAGCTCCCTGTGTTGCTCAGGAGTCTTATGTTGCAGAGCTCCCTGTGTTGCTCAGGAATCTTGTGTTGTTCAGGAGTCTTGTGTTGCAGAGCTCCCTGTGTTGCTCAGGAGTCTTATGTTGCAGAGCTCCCTGTGTTGCTCAGGAATCTTGTGTTGTTCATGAGTCTTGTGTTGCAGAGCTCCCTGTGTTGCTCAGGAGTCTTATGTTGCAGAGCTCCCTGTGTTGCTCAGGAATCTTGTGTTGTTCAGGAGTCTTGTGTTGCAAAGCTCCCTGTGTTGTTCAGGAGTCTTGTGTTGCAAAGCTCCCTGTGTTGTTCAGGAGTCTTGTGTTGCAGAGCTCCTTGTGTTGTTCAGGAGTCTTGTGTTGCAGAGCTCCTTGTGTTGCTCTGGAGTCTTATTTAGTGAGTGTTCAGTGTCGTAATATCCGACAGTTCACATCAGCAATACAATCCAATATATTGACTATTGTAGAGATGAACTTGGGACTATTTAATAATAAGCGAGTAACTTATATTACACCACCAAGTTCTGGTCTCAGACTTAACGCTGACAACCTGACGTAGTGACGTCATATACTGACGTCCCTCTAGTGGCAGCGTTAGTAACCAATTATGTATTTTTGCTTTTTAGGGAGGTGGAGGAGCCTGGTCAATAGCTGGTACATATTTACTATCTGTCCATGTGTAGGATTGTTGTTATAGATTCAGCTACTCGGAACAAGTTCCAAGTAGCACGGGCTATGGTGAGCCCCTAACTTACCTGGCACAGGAGCGGGGCAAGAAGCACGGGCTATGGTGAGCCCCTAACTTACCTGGCACAGGAGCGGGGCAAGAAGCACGGGCTATGGTGAGCCCCTAACTTACCTGGCACAGGAGCGGGGCAAGAAGCACGGGCTATGGTGAGCCCCTAACTTACCTGGCACAGGAGCGGGGCAAGAAGCACGGGCTATGGTGAGCCCCTAACTTACCTGGCACAGGAGCGGGGCAAGAAGCACGGGCTATGGTGAGCCCCTAACTTACCTGGCACAGGAGCGGGGCAAGAAGCACGGGCTATGGTGAGCCCCTAACTTACCTGGCACAGGAGCGGGGCAAGAAGCACGGGCTATGGTGAGCCTCCTGATGTGTAGGACAAAATTCCTTTAAAAATCAAGGATTAGGGAAAGGTGGAGGCGGCGGGGGAGTGGAGTAATGGTGAGAGCCGTCATGGTTCTCGTGTCTGGATAGTGAGAAAGGATAATATACTCCCCGTGTGAGGGTGAGGAGTGAGGTGAAATGAGAGGTGTGGCGACCATTGGTCACGACCGACCTCTCTGGGGCACTCTCTGTCCTCCCGCAATTATGTCACGGCTCTCTTTATTGACCCTTTATGGGGTTATACCGTGCTCACTTATGGTGGTGGGGGGGGAGGCGGTAGTGGTGGGGGTCATGGTGGTGGTGGACGTGGTGGTAGTGAAGGCGTGGTGATACTGAGAGTGGTGATATTGACGGCGTGGTATTTTTTCATGGATATTCCTGCGTGGCCTCTAAGCCTCTGGCTGGCCCACTAAGTGCTACTCTTTTCTCTCTCTGTTCTACTGATCCCTGTCGTCAAAATAAGTAGTTCGTAGTGGGTTCAATTCTTGCAGCAACCCGCAGATCGTGGTGTTTGAGGTGCTGTCTTGTGCTCACTGCACATCTGTATTGTTCTATCTCTAATAATTTATATTAATGTGTTAGATGGCATGTAAATATTTACAGTTCTTGTTAGTTGCAAGTTTTGCAGTTTCATCTACAATGTCATTCCCTAGTACTCCTACATGACTTGGCCCCGACGTTATAAGTATCTGACCACCTTGACTATTGAGTCCTTGAATTAATGCTATGACATGTATAAGTATGTATGTATATATGTCTAAGTTGGTTAGAATTACATTTCATCTTTGTAAACACACATTACTCACATTCTGTGGTTGAGTCCCTTACTATATGCAAGAGAACAGGTCTCTAGTCGTGAGTGTAGGGCAGACGAAACTGTATGTAGTGTATCTATGCTGGCCAGCATTGTAGCAGCAGCAGCAGGCCCGCCACCTTCATGTGTCGAGTGCTCACCAACCCACCATATGATGCACTCTAACCTCTCCAGGGATTTGTTGTTGTTATAGATTCAGCTACTCGGAACTAGTTCCAAGTAGCACGGGCTATGGTGAGCCCATTGCTTACCTGGCACAGGAGCGGGGCAAGTAGCACGGGCTATGGTGAGCCCATAGTGGACTTACCTGGAACAGGAGCGGGGTTGTGTCCTGCCCTCTCCAGGGAAGATGGACCACAATACATACATGCTAGTTACCACTGCTGATGAATGGTCTTCTGAGGTGGAAAATAAACTAACCCAAATCCACACAAACACTATTCTCAAAATAATTCTGTCCTATACCCATCTTCAAAATATATTTCTCCAGCTTGTACCCATTGTTGGAGGTCGTGCCCTGTGCCCACAGTTTTAAGCAATGTTTATATCCGTTGTTTATGACCTCTTGTTTGTACCCCTTAACCCACTTGTGTATGCCTGGTTCATATCCTCCTAGTTTATGACACCAGGTCATCCTTTTATGGTGGTAATGTTGATGGATGTTACTGGTTATAGGGGTTGGAATGGTCGTAGTGCTGATAGCCTTACCTTTTTGGCTGTGAACCAGCTGAGGTCTGTTGACAGGTGTGGCCAGGTGGGGGCGAGCGTCTCCACCTGTCAGGTGCTCTTCGAGGCGGTCATCAACCTGCAAGTAATTACCTGAAAGGTCACGCACTCCTTATCCTCCCCTGCAGTAGCCACCCCCCCCCTCCTCCCCCTGTCCTGCTGTACCATCTCCTCCCCTACTGTACCCTCGCCCTTCACCTCGGTACCCTGCCCTAATGTACCTTCCTCCTCTTACTCTGAAGTTTCCTCCCACTCCTTGGAGCAGGTGGCAGGAGGGAGGAGGACCAGGTGGCAGGGTGGGAGGAGGTCAACATAAATTATACCTGCATAATAGAGGCAGAGTCACGCATCGTTAATACCATTCACCCCACTACAACCTCCACTAACATATATACACACACCCAATAGGCTCAGGGCCCTGTACACCATTTTGGATTGGATGTCGAGAGGTAGGACCGAGGAGCCGAAGCTCAACTTCCGCAAGCATAACTAGGTACACACAAACACAAAATAATCGTAGAGCTTTACTGATAATCAAAAACACATACTATATTTTCTCCATGGGACCTTACCTGTGGGAGCATGTTAGGTGCCTCCTGGGCAGGTGTAGTGGGCATCACAGACCACGGCGTGAGGGCGGCGGGGTCGGGGCACTCGGGAGGGGCGGAGGTGTAACACCCACCCACAAGAGCCTCTGGCGGCGGGTTGACAAGACTGTGATGAAGAGAGGCTGAGGAACACGTGAAGATACCTGCCAGTTAACAGGAAGGAGAGCGACCTGGGGGAGAGAACACAGAACATTACCGTATCACACACCACTGATGCAGCCCGTCC
Source organism: Procambarus clarkii (assembly GCF_040958095.1). NCBI lineage: Eukaryota > Metazoa > Arthropoda > Malacostraca > Decapoda > Cambaridae > Procambarus > Procambarus clarkii. The sequence continues at coordinate 29,007,550 of NC_091180.1, forward strand.
TCCTCAGGTTTCCCAACGTCAAGAAACCCGTCAAATTAAAGTGTCCTCTCCTAACCCACCAGAGGAACTAATGCAGAAAACGGGACAGTACGCCACGTTCGCCAGCCGTTTCCATTTGGTAGTACAATTTTTGGCCTTATGTAACTCATACGAGCGAAATGCGACGTTCTTTGTTGGAGGACAGGTTGACTGACGACCTAGGATTGATGTGGGGCTGATAAGGCCCGAGTGCTGGTCAGCCCTCCGTGCCTCAGTCATGGAGGGCGTCATCCTCCATGTAGTTCCCTGCGTGTCCAGCCTCCACCACCCGCCACCTACTGGTGGTACACGTCTATATCTACCTTCACGCCCCTTCCCATCACCTTAACACCTGCCCCACCATCACTATTTCACTCACCTTGGGGGGGGGGGACTCTGCTCACCTGGGGGAGGGGGACTCTGCTCACCCTGGGGGGGGGGGACTCTGCTCACCTGGGGGGGGAGACTGCTCACCCTGGGGGGAGGGACTCGTCTCACCCTGGAGGGGGGGCGGCTCACCATCTAATCACGCTAACTCAAGACATAAAATCACAGGACAAAATAATGTATGTTATGGCCTGTAATTGTGTTTTAGTGAAGCAGTGATGGTGGTGGGATGCGTCTGTGTGAGGGTCAGCTGTGTGTCTAGGGCTGCATGTGGGGAGGTTGAGGCGAGGCCGCCCTCCTTGTTGAGCACCACACACCAGTGTCCAGCTTCTGACACTTCTTCCTTCCCGACGTGAACAGATTGGTATAACTACCATAGCCAGAAAGATGATACATTTCCTCACTCACCACCGAGGCTGCTTCTAATGGCTTCTCATCAAGCTCCAGGCTTGATAACTGACGATCTCCTTTGATTGATAAAGAGTAAGCCACCCCGAGAGGTGGCACGGGCAAGAGTAGCCCGTAAGGACTTCCTCAGCAGAGTCGCGACTTGTATACTGTTCGAAGCGTGTCGTCATTGTCACGTGTGATGCCTCCATTAATTGTGACGTCATCGAGGGCTCAGTATGACTGACACTACAAGATTGTTGCTCATTGCAATCTTGGTTTGAAATTAAGCTTCGTCCTTGTCATTTTGGCAACCTATCCTCAGGCTCGGTTCATCGAGACGGCGGCCGACCCCAAATAAGCATTCGTCAGTTTTAACGTGCTGCGCAAGCACAATTTGTATTTTCTCGAATATAAAGTAATATTATTACACACTAGAATGTACTGAACAGTTAAGCTTGCATTAGGTTCCAAGGTTCTGTTGGTTATTACTGGTATTTGCAGTACGTGGATGAAGCACAGAAAGAGGTGGGTGATTCGAGCCAATGATATGAGCGAGGCGCTGTTCGAGAGGAGTGCTCACGTCGTCAGTTGCCAGGCGTATGGAAAGTATTTATTAACTCATACATGTAGGGTTTGGCGGCTGGATTAGCGGACATTCGGCCTTTCTTTATGAGGACGAGCTGCATTTTGATTGTACAAGAGTGTGAGTTGGTTGGTTGATGAGTAGCTCAGACATGTGAGCAGCCGAGCCCTCCCTCCCTTCCTCCCCGGCGGCCAGCAGGCCAGGTCCATCACCCGTAATAAGGAGCCGGAGGCCAGTGTTATCCTGACGGTTAACCATCACTGCTGCACCTCACGACACTACTCCTATTTTAGTCCACCAGCTCCTGGCAACGGTCCTCGCGCACGTCACCCACACCCTAAATATTAGTATTATTGGTCCTGCCTCTTGTTATCCTGTCTCTTTGATACTGTGTAAGTGTGCTGGCTGGCTGGTGTACGGTGCAGGCACTGTAGCTGACTGGGGTACGGTGCAGGTCCTGTGAAGGGTGGAGTACCTTATTGTGAGTGGTTGGGTAGGGTGCGCCACAAGCTTGAGACACTACAGCCGTGATGGTCAACACCAAGGCTGTGGGTATCATACCGAGGCGTCCGCTGTATGACTAGTTCTCGTGAAGCTCCGGGATGATCCTTGGGCAAGAAACTGTCGTGCCACGACTACAGCGACAAGGGAGACCCCTTGTCGCTGTGGGATAAAGTGGTCTCCACTTGTCGCTGTCCCCTTACAGCAACAGGGCTGTAAGGATGGGGGGGACCTTCACCGTTCTGAAGCTTGACTCTACTGCCTCCATTGTCAAGGCTCGTCATCCACAACCTCTTAAATCCTCCTCGTCGTTCCTCACGACCATAACAAAGGCACAAGTACTTACGAATGTGCACATCTTTCCTCAATCTTTGACAGCTTTGGTTACATTTATTAAACAGTTTACAAGCATGAAAACTTGCCAATCAACTGGTGTTATTGTTATAAACAGCCTCCTGGTGCTTCGGAGCTCATTAACTGTTTAAAAATTGTAAACAAAGCCGCCAAAGGCTGAGAAAAGATGTACAGGTTCGTAAGTGCTTGGGTAACTGCTTCGTGAATCTGACCCCCCTAAACCATACAAGAGACCATGTTACTCCCGTCAATGACAGGACACGAATGATAAACTCCCGCTGTTGTTGGTTTAGATTTACCTGCTCTGAACGAAATAACCACGTAACACGGGCTAAATTGAGACCGTAAAAAAAACTCCCACTTAACCATACGTCTTTTTAGCAGATGTCTTCTGGTAGGGTCACCTTAGCATTAGTGCTAATCACTGCTGTGATTGGTCGCCTTGATCTAATTAGCCGCTCACTCGTGGTAGCACAGGTGAGCTGTCCCAATACCTGGAGTTAGTGTGAAGACAGCCATACCTCAGACACCCTTACCGATAATACACAAGAATTTCCTACCATAATGCACTTACGAACATAAGATAATTAATGAATCATATACTGTAAAATGAGGACATAAAGAGCGCAGCGTGTGATAGTGAATTGGTGGTGAAGGCGCCTCGACTCGTTAGGGAGGCCGCCATGTTGTCACTCATGCTACACAGCCTTCCCGGCACGGTGCCTTCTTTTGATAATTAAAAACTTATTCTACCTGTAAATTAAAAAAAAAAAGCTAATTAAGCAAAATGAGGAGGGTGGGGGGGGAGCAGGAGTAATGGCAACATTCCTTCCGTGAGGGTGACCTAACCCTCGGCCACACTTCACTGCCAGCCATCATGTTGACCTCGTCCACTACTGGAGGTCCTAGGAGCCATCCTCACCCAGCTGGCCCCACACGTCAGGATACCATCCTCGCCCAGCTGGCCAACACGTCAGGATACCATCCTCACCCAGCTGGCCACACGTGTCAAGATACCATCCTCGCCCAGCTGGCCACACACGTCAAGATACCATCCTCACCCAGCTGGCCACACACGTCAAGATACCATCCTCACCCAGCTGGCCACACACGTCAAGATACCATCCTCACCCAGCTGGCCACACACGTTAAGATACCATCCTCACCCAGCTGGCCACACACGTCAGGATACCATCCTCACCCAGCTGGCCACACACGTCAAGATACCATCCTCACCCAGCTGGCCACACGTCAAGATACCATCCTCGCCCAGCTGGCCACACACGTCAAGATACCATCCTCACCCAGCTGGCCACACACGTCAGGATACCATCCTCACCCAGCTGGCCACACACGTCAGGATACCATCCTCACCCAGGTAGCCACACACACGTCAGGTAGAGGTCTCAAGGAGGGAGGTAGGGGGGGAGCCGCCCCCGCCCAGGTGGCCACACACACGTCAGGTGGCTCTCCATGCATGGATGGGTCTCAACACGCAACACGAGTCAAGGTTGTTTACATCAGACGGGTAATGATTGTTATGGTCGGGGGAATAATTTGGATGATTAGCGAGCGGGTGGGGTAATATGACGTAATTGTGACGTAGTACACGCTGCCCATTGTCCCCCCCTGCCTGATGCATGATGCTTCCCAGGAACACGGAGAAAATTATTATTACCTCATATAATGCCTCAAGCAAACGTTTTCATTCTTTTATATACGTTATTAAAGAAAATAATTATTTGACTGATGAAAGGCAATAGTTCCTGGCGTGGAAGGTAGAGGTCCATTATAAAGTCTGTAGTAGAGGAAGGAGCGCTTGAACCAGTATACCCTATATATACAGGTGTACTGTATTTCTTGGTGTAAATACAGTATACCGGAGTTCACATTAGTCCACCAGAGACAGAGTTACAGCCCCGCTCCTGTGCCAGGTAAGTTCACTACGGGCTCACCATAGCCCGTGCTGCTTGGAACATTTTGTTCCCTGTGGCTGAATCTAAAACAGGATCCAGGATCTAGGTCACAAAAGTATTTATGTGTACGTCTGATACCATACTACTTGTGTAAGGGAGGAAATGTATATGTTTATCTCTCAGAATGTTCGGTAATATGTTTATTGTTTGTGATGTGTGTCTATGTATGTATTAACACGATGTACTGAACGGGGTGAGAATAGCTTGAGCTACCTCATCCCTTTGTGTGTATTTTACCTCAATAAACTTATTTCAATTCAATTTCAGTCCAGGATTGCATTCAGAACTGTCATAAATGCATGTATGTCGCCCAATCAACATACATGCTGATTGGACGGCAAGCTAGTGCCACTGCCTTAATAATCTTCGTGCAGTTGATAGGCCTTAAGCCTAAGATCAAACCAAACAGGAGTGTTTTAGTAAGATCCGTGGGAAGTGTGCAGGAGTGGCGGCCACCCTGGTGTGTGTTGTGACCCTTCCTTGCCCTCGCAAGGGTTCTGGAGCACGTCATCATGTACTCACCTAGATGTGCCCGCAGGGTCTGCCATCACTTCTTAAGCTCCTACTTTCCACCTTCAGTAACTCGATGAAGTAACTAGTTGCACTCGTTCTTATATATACATTTTATGTTGTGAATTTAAATAGTGTTGATAACTTCCTCATCTGTTCCATTTACACACGACACTTGCAGTGAAGAAGGTCCCCGTGACGTGTGTGAATGGTAGGTTATCACAAACACTAACCTACAACAGTAATGTTGACCAATCCACACACTAGAAAATGAAGGCACGACGACATTTCGGTCCGTCCTGGACCATTCTCAAGTCGATTGTGTATCGATTGAGAAGTATCTCAACATACTTCAGCCACGTTATTGTGACTCATCATCAGTAATAATAGTAATAATTATGCGTGACATTACAACCGATACACAAGCTTACACGTGGTCCAGCGGTCACCGAGTGTGCCAATTCTATACTGTGTCAATAATAATAGTAGTACTTGGCCTCAGGTCAGTCTGGTGCTGACCTGACCTCGGGTGTGACTGGTAGGCATTAATCATAGACTCACAGGACTTGGCAAGGTGGGCGTGTGTGTGATCACTGTCTCACCTTGTGCCGCTTGTCTTCCTCAACAGGGACGGCTTCCTCAGCCAGAACGAGTTCTCAGCGCTGTGTCGAGCGCTCTTCAGGAACGAGAGGGGCAAGCCCTACCCGGTCGACGCCGCCATGCTCGACAATATCTTTACCATCTTCGACACCAACAAGGTACGTTTTATTTATTTTTAATTATTTATATATACGAGAGTCCTTGCATTCTTGTACAGCCACTAGCACGCACAGCGCTTTGAGCAAGTCCTTAATCCTATGTTCCCCGGAATACGACCCGCCAAATCGTTTAACAACCAGGTACCCATTTTACTGTTGGGTTAAGAGGCTACGAACCCAGGACAAAGCGCTCGCGAAACGCCAAGCGAGCGTCTTACCAATACGCCACGAGGATGTCATCAACTCCTGTTGTCCACACTATTGTTCTTCAGGCTCTGTAGCTCTCACACTCGCGTCTTATAGCTACTAACACTCACATCTAAACTACCCAGTTTTCACCAACACATCCAAACTACCCAGTTTTCACCAACACATCCAAACTACCCAGTTTTCACCAACACAACCAAACTACCCAGTTTTCACCAACACAACCAAACTACCCAGTTTTCACCAACACATCCAAACCGCCCAGCATGGTGGGAACGTGACTTGTGCGCGCCAGGAGACATATTGATGGGGTGGCCCTGCACACCCTCCACATATATTCTTCTCCGCTACAATTACCTTCCATATATTACTCTTAATTATTACTAACGCACTACAATATAATGATAATTATCCTCAATTGCTGCCACACTATATCTTCATGTCTGCCAAGTCACGTTAAACTAGGCAGGCACAGCCATAAGGCTGGCTCCTGTTTGGGTCAAGGAAGAGGACCAAGGCACTCGCTCTCTGGTCAAGGAAGAGGACCAAGGCACTCGCTCTCTGGTCAAGGAAGAGGACCAAGGCACTCGCTCTCTGGTCAAGGAAGAGGACCAAGGCACTCGCTCTCTGGTCTAGGAAGAGGACCAAGGCACTCGCTCTCTGGTCAAGGAAGAGGACCAAGGCACTCGCTCTCTGGTCTAGGAAGAGGACCAAGGCACTCGCTCTCTGGTCAGACACGATAAGGCACCAATATTACTGCGATCGTCTCAAAGCTCTCAAAATGTACTCTCTAATAGGGAGACAAGAGAGGTATCACGTAATATATACATGGAAGATACCGAAAGGCCAGGTTCCTAATATGCACAGTAAAACAACAACTGGAGCGAAAGATATGGTAGGAAATGCAGAATAGCACCAGTGAAGAGTAGAGGTGCCGTAGGTACATTTGGAGAGCACTGAGTGAACACTAGAGGTCCGCGGCTCTTTAATATCCTCACAACAAATATAAGAAATATTGCTGGAACAAAAGTGGACATATTCAAATCACAGTTGCTGCAGGAAGTGCCGGACCAGTTAGGATGTAGTGGATATGTGGGCCTGCGGGCTGCTCAAGTAACAGCTTGTTAGATCAAGACAAACCTGACCCCGGGCCAGGCTTGGGGAGTAGAACTCCAGAACCCACAGGTCTACTCCAGGGGATCAGGGTACTCTGGCAACCAGGAGACCAGGGTGGGGGGGGGGGGGGGGGGTGGCCAGGGGACCAGGCTATGGGACTAGTCACAACCATCTTGTATTGAGACTAATGTCACGTCATGTGTTTCAGGATCATGTGATCGACAAGGAGGAGTTCCGCTACTGCTGGCAGACATGGATCAAGCAGGTGAGTAGATCTCCCTCCCACTCCCTCAACCCCCCCCCCCTCACACCATCAACCAGTGATGGGGTGTAATGCAAAGCTTATTACGGCAAATACCCTTTATTAACCTAGAGTACAAAACATTTATATTACCTGCAAACTCATGCCATTGGTGCCTGGAGAACGCGACTGGTTTGGACTAACTTATGGAGAGTATCTTATAACAATAAAAGTTATTGTAGTTAAGAACTGGAGAAACCAAAACAGTGACTAGTTATATGTTCGTTTTAATATAAAGTGTACCCACGTAGCCCACACTATCAGTGGTCTTGTCCACACGGGGGTCCATGCGTACAACACCCACACAACGCCTCAATTGTCCCTCTGTGATTAGGCCAATTATAACAAACATTGTCATTACCTTGAAACAAGTGACTTGAGATTATTATTATCCATAACTTTGTTATGTATTAAAAACACTTTTACAAATAAGAATCAACTGCCAATCAACTGGTGTACAGGTTAAAGAGCCTACTGGGCTCTTATCAAATCTACATTTGAAATTGTGTATGAAGTCAACCTCCACCACATTACTGCCAAATGCAATCCACTTGTTAACTACTGACACTGACAATTTTTTTGTCTATGTGGCTCATCTGGGTATTAAGTTTCCACCTGTGTCCCCTTGTTCGTGTTCCACCCATGCTAAAGAATTTGTGCAGGCGTTGAGTCACAATAACGTGGCTAAAGTATGTTGACCAGACCACACATTAGAAGGTGAAGAGACGACGACGTTTCGGTCCGTTCTGGACCATTCTCAAGTCGATTGTGATGAGCAATTTGATCGATGAAGATTAAGCCACCCAAAAGGTGGCACGAGCATGAATAGCCCGTAAGTGGTGGTCCTTTTGAGCGATTACCAGTATCAATAGATGATACTGAAGATCTGTGGAGGTGCGACTGCACCCTGCGTAACGGGAGATATCTCCCTTGGTGATGAGGAATGTTGTTTAAGTTGTTTAAGATTCTCTACTCAGAACAATAAGTTCCAGTAGCACGGGCTATGGTGAGCCCGTAAGTGGAGGCTCTTTGGAGCCATTATCTGTATCAGTAGCTGATACTAGAGATCTGGCGATGGATGGGGGTCTTCATGATGGTTTTCAGCCTGGGGGGCTGGCTATACCAGTTATGGAGCTGGTGGGATTAGTGTGGACCTCTAGGTTTTCCGTTTTTTCTTTCCCTGGGACTTTGGCTGAGCAGTGCTGTCGTTGGAGTTTGGTGACGTGGCCTCCATGAGGAAGTCTTGAACCGTGTAGGTGTCGTATGGCATGTAGATGAGGAAGTAGATGCAGGCAATAAATAGGCAAGAGAGAGAGGTGAGGAGCAAAGTAAGGTGTAGTAGAGGGGATAGTAGTAGGAATAAGAACTGCAGAGGGCCTATTATAACCACCGAATGAGGAGATAGTAATAGGAATAAGAAGAGGATAGTAAGGGAATGTAAGAGAAAAAAATAAACAAAAAAAGAGGAGAGAGAAAAGGAAAGAGAAATAAAGATAAATGGAAGGGTAAGCTTATGTTAGGTCACGTTTGTTAGAAAGATTAGAGCATTTGAGTATATACTGTGAAAGGGAAGAGTTCACAGCAACAAAGCCAGGACTCAAGTTCATGTTGGGTACATTGTGTATTAGAGCCGAGTCAACAAGACGGCGTCTGTGTAGAGTAGAGGCAGGAAAGATTATTTTGGAGGAAGACCAACCAATAGGATGATTGGAATCCCTTATATTGATTCCCAGTCAATAGGAATGACTGGAATCAATAGTATGGATTGGAATGGAATTGAAATAAAGAATTTATTTTTCTCCACCCTGTCAATTCCCCTGAGAATTTTGTAGGTGGTTATCATGTCTCCCCATACTCTTCTATTTTCCAGGGATGTGAGGTTCACCTCCCTTAGCCTTTCCTCATAGCTCATACCTCTCAGTTCTAGGACTAGTCTGGTGGCATACCTCTGAATCTTTAAATTTGTCTTGTGTTTAGCTAGGTATGGACTCCAGGCTGGAGCTGCATATTCCAAGATTGGTCTGACAGGTGGTATACAAGGTCCTGAACGATTCCTTACACAAGTTTTTAAAGGCAGTTCTTATGTTGGCCACTCTAGCATATGCCGTTGATGATATCCTTTTCATGTGGGCCTCTGGGGACAGGTTCAGTGTGATATCAACCCGCAGATCTTTTATCTCTATTTGACTCTTGCAGGATTTCACCTCCCAGATGGTACGGTACCTTGTGTTCAGCCTTCTGCTTCCTTCGCCTAATTTCATTACTTTACACTTTCCTGAGTTGGACTTTAGTAGCCATTTTCTACACCATTAGGTACTGCCTTTGCATTATTGTTGTTGTACTTATCCTTGTACTTATCATTTGTACTGCCCTTGTACCTATTTTTGCCCTGTCATTACAGTATATAATATTATAGTATATATACATATATATACAGTATTCTTATTCTTGTACATTATTCATATTCTTGCCAGTGTACCTGTCTTCATTCATATTTTCTTAAATGTCCTTGTACTGTACTGTACTGTCCAGCTCTGTACCTGCCCTTATACTTTTCTTGTCTTTGTACCTGTTTTTGTCTGTGATGTCTGTGTTTGTCTTTGTACCTGTGTTTTTATATACTGTTTTTCTACCTGTGCTTATACTATTCTAGCTTGTGCCTCTACTTATTATGTTCCTGTACTTAAACTCTACCTGTGAACTCTACTATTTAGTGCTTGTACTGTGCATCTTAAGTTTGCCCAGAATGCACTGCGTACAAGTGGCTTTATGCATTGTACTTTTCTTACCTACTTATCATTCTTTGTTCATGTATCACATGTTAATGTTTATACACATGTTCATGTTTATACACTTGTATAAAACATTATAATTATTATTGTTCCCATACCCGAGCTTTACTTGTACTACCTGTACATATAATATTGCTTAAGAAAACTCTTAGATTAAATGGCCAACCTGGTGAGTGTCTCGATGACTAAGAGTCAAGAGACTGCAGTTGTGCACACATAGTCGTAACTGCTGTTGCATAACTCCTGCAACATGCAGGTAATTGCACATTTACATTCCTACTCACATAATATCTTGTGATTACCTTCAATTATGTATGAAGTTTGTTCTATTTATAAACCACTGCAGTAAAGGGCCAGTATTAGCACAAGTCAATATCCACATGATGCAACCCACAACAGCCGACTAACTCCCAAGTACAGGGGTACCTACTTACTGCAAAGTGAACAGTTATAAGGTGCAAGGAAACATATCTAAATTCCTTATGGATTGAACCCCGGTTCATTCAGTATTGAGGCGGCAGAGTTGACCATCGTGCTACACAAACTTGCAACACAAGAATGATATAAGCCAAGAAACATACAGTATGGAATATAAGGCCATGTGTGTACCTGTAATGTTTCTTTATGCCTCTTTGATGCTGTTCTGAATGCCACATTGAAAGGCTTAATTATTCACCAGGTCTTTAGACTTTCACTTACATCAGGTTATACACAATATCTCTTAAAGATATGTCATTCATTATTCAGCCCATCCTCCTGTTTTGGTAGTACAGTACTTATAGTGGGCATGAGGACCATAGTACTGTACTGTACATATACCGACTTTCAACGCAGTTAGAAAGTAGAAATCTGACATTATGAATTTGGATAGACCAGGAAAGATGTTCTATTTATGTTGCAAAGACAATCTAACCTTCCTGAGCCTAATACATGCCGGGGCCTAATATAGTACATGTGTGTGTGCTATACTAGACCTACGAATATTTAAGTTTGTATTTTAGCTTAATTTTTTCAGGACTCTTATAAAGTGAATAGTACAAAATTCTACTACAGTATCTAATTGTTTAGTATGTCAATGTTTGTACTATGATGCACAGTTACAAAAAGTACCATTTAGTACCAAAAATACCATTTTATACAGTTGAGATTTAGACATTTGAACATTTTTTTTTTTTTTACCTGAAATCAAAGTTACATCTGACTATTCCTAGAATTTGGTTGACTGACTTTTACTGCAACTTCCACTTTTGCAACTTTCAATGATTTGTGTATTCTGACTCCTAGGTCATTTTCTTCATCAATCTGACACAAAGTAATGTTGTTGATTTGGTAGTTGTCGTGTGAGCTGTTATGTTCCCACATGCAAGGTGGGGGCATATTTATCGATAGTAAAAAGCATTTGCCTATCTTCTGATCATTTGTGGAGTTACATGTAATGTAAATCTCTTTGTAAGGCCTCAATATAATTTTCATTACCTACTTTACCATATTCTATGTCACCTGCAAATTTGTGATTGTAATACCAGAGATGCCATTACAGTACATATCTCCAAAGTTGTCATTACTTACAACCTAACACAGCTGTCATTATTTACAACATAACCTAACAAGTTCTCATTACTTACAACCTTCCACAGCTGCTATTACTTACAACCTTCCAAGAGAACTGTGGTGATAATATTTAATGTCATTCTCAAACACAAGTTATTGTTTGCTTCCATTTGCAGTTATGTTATTGACAATGTTGGCCATATTTTAATTCCCTGGGTGCCTGTCTTGTGCCCCCCCTCCTTCCCCACCATGGCCAGTGATGGGTACCGGGTAATTGACCATGGCTGGTGATTAGTAATGGGTAATTGACCATGGCTGGTGATTAGTAATGGGTAATTGACCATGGCTGGTGGTTGGTAATGGGTAATTGACCATGGCTGGTGACTGGTAATGGGTAATTGACCATGGCTGGTGGTTGGTAATGGGTAATTGACCATGGCTGGTGACTGGTAATGGGTAATTGACCATGGCTGGTGGTTGGTAATGGGTAATTGACCATGGCTGGTGACTGGTAATGGGTAATTGACCATGGCTGGTGATTGGTAATGGGTAATTGACCACGGCTAATGATTGGTAATGGGTAATTGACCACGGCTAGTGATTGGTAATGGGTAATTGACCACGGCTGGTGATTGGTAATGGATAATTGACCACGGCTGGTGACTGGTAATGGATAATTGACCATGGCTGGTGATTGGTAATGGGTAATTGACCATGGCTGGTGAATGGTAATGGGTAATTGACCATGGCTGGTGATTGGTAATGGGTAATTGACCATGGCTGGTAATGGGTAATTGACCATGGCTGGTGATTGGTAATGGGTAATTGACCATGGCTGGTGATTGGTAATGGGTAATTGACCATGGCTGGTGATTGGTAATAGGTAATTGACCACGGCTGGTGATTGGTAATGGGTAATTGACCACGGCTGGTGATTGGTAATGGATAATTGACCACGGCTGGTGATTGGTAATGGATAATTGACCATGGCTGGTGATTGGTAATGGGTAATTGACCATGGCTGGTGATTGGTAATGGGTAATTGACCATGGCTGGTGATTGGTAATGGGTAATTGACCACGGCTGGTGACTGGTAATTGACCATGGCTGGTAATGGGTAATTGACCATGGCTGGTTGATTGGTAATAGGTAATTGACCATGACCTGTGACAGGTACCAGGTAATTAACCCGGTACCAGGGTGGTGGTGGTGTCAGAAAATTTAGTGTGTTCTGTAGTGTGTGGACTGCATAAAAGGATTAAAATTTGATTTAGATCGCACACAAACCTCGGATTAGTTTAATTTCATTAATTATTTAATATTTAGATTGTCATCTTGTTGTCGAGCTTAGGCTTAGATTTGATTTATATTAAAGTTCATTACTCTGGTCAAACTTATTCAATTTATTAATAATCACTGCACTACCTAATTATACCTGGATTGTACTTGGATGGAGTTCTGGGAGTTCTTCTACTCCCCAAGCCCGACCTGGGGCCAGGTTTGATGTAGTTAATAATAGTCAAATCATAATAATTTATGACTCAGTGCTTAGCTGTAGATGGAGTTAGCCGGCCTCCACATATGATTGACAGTATGGCTGCTCATTATCCGCCTGGTAGGTGAATTCATAGTCAACTCTTCCTGCCAACAAAGTCACCATTAGATTGAATTTAAATTTATATTGATGTTGACCAATCCACACACTAGAAAATGAAGGGACGACGAAATTTATATATTATTTATTCAAATTATCTCGCGTAAATATTTATGAGAATATTAATTGCAGGGTCTTATGTGAGATATTGTTGTTATCTTGCCTTGTAGCTGCTCTCAACTACCCCCCCCCCCCCCCCGGTGTCTACCTTTTATTTTATTTTTTATTTTTATTTATATATATACAAGAAGGTACATTGGGATTGTGAGGATACGTAGCATAGTATTTACCTTCCATACACACATACACATGACCACATCTATACTGTACTAGGTTACTGGGATGGGGGTATGACTAATCTATAGCTGAGGTGTGAAGCAGCACGACCTGATTTAGCAGTCATGAAGTTCAGGACGGCAACAAAACAGCAAGACCCTGGCTGCGTAATGACAGCGTGTTGATAAGTCGCCATGCACCTGACCACAACCTGCCTCCTTCACAGTTAGGGAGCTCTTGTATATTAATAATTCGTTTATTTATACATATTATTTACTCATTTAGAGTTTAAGGCTAACTTTATAGCCTTAAACCTTTAATTTGACTCAACAGTGTTAAGTCAATTAAATCTTTAAGAATTGCCCAGTAATTAGTTTCTTTTAGTTGTATCATTTGTAAGAAGTGACATGAGACAAATTTAGTTTGTGGGTATAGGCATCGCTCCATTATTCCACACTTATGAACAGAGTATCTCTTAGATTTAATATTTTCTTAGAAGTTATTGTAATAAATACTTCCCACGCAAAGGGGAGGGGGTGGCATGAGGGTAGAAATGTGGTGATGGTATTGATGGCCGATGGTGGCAGTGTGACGGTACAGTACTGGTGTGCTACAGGTTGTGCGGCCTGTGACGGCTCTGGTGGTGGTGGATGTACAGAATGACTTCATATCCGGGTCACTTGCCATCAGCAGCTGTCCTGCGGGCCAACATGGCGAGGAGGTAAGCTCACTTTATATTCTTCTGACACATGTCTTCGTTATTAAACATCTCATTTGTGTGTAGTTCATACATGTGCGCGCGCGCACACACACACACACTCCCAAGCTACATTAATTTTTGTATGACAGGTAATCCCACCCATCAATCGGCTGTTGGAAGAAAACCGGTTCGATATGGTTGTATACTCGCTAGACTGGCACCCAGCGAACCACGTCTCCTTTATTGACAACGTACACGAGCGTCTCATACACGAGTCCTGCAAGGTCAGCATCTCATTATCCTGCCTCATCTCTTCTCTACTTTTATCTCTCCTCTGCCACTCCTAATGTATCTTCATTTATTTTCTATGCATCTTTATTCAGATGTAGTACTTACAGTATTTGTAAGGGCTACATCTCTACATCTACATAATGTATCTTCATTTATTTTCTATGCATCTTTATTCAGATGTAGTACTTACAGTATTTGTAAGGGCTACATCTGAATTGATCTCAATTGTTTTAAGTTTTAGTTTGTTTTTCCACATGTCCGAAACGCAGTGTGTATTAGTGGCTTTAGGCATAGTATGTACTGTACTAGCACTATCTAGAAATCCAACATTCTGTTTGTAACTCATCTTGTATGTATGAACTTTTACCTGAATATTTATTTATTTATGTATTTGGAGAATGTATTTAACTGACTTTACCCGAGGGCCACGAACACACTAGTGGCCTCGACAAGGACAGGAAGCCAGCAGCTTGTCAAAGGTCTCCCCATGTCCTGATCTTTTCCAGCTGGATTTTAAAATTCAAGTTTCGGCATTTATGGCTTCTGTCAGTAGGCGGTTCCATGGGTTTATAACCCAACCCGTTCTTGCACTTTCGTATAGTCAATATTGACTTATTAAATACGTGCATATGTTACATACTAGCTTACCTTGAAAAGCTTCATAGAAAACACCGACCTTACCTAACCTTCTTAGTATGTTAAGATAAGCATCTTATTGCTTCGTAATTACAATTATTACTTAACCTATACCTATAATAGGTCAATATTGACTAAGAAAGTGCGAGAACGGGTTGTATAACCCTATGGGTGAAAAAGCATCTCCTGTTTTCTGTCCTACATTGTGGCTTGATGAACTTTAAACCATTGTCTTGTCAAGTGTTACATCTGACCTTTCGAAGTTGCCTGAATCAACGTTCTCCAAAATGTTCAGTAATTTAAAAAGTTCCAATTAGATCAGCCCTGTCATGCCTGGTTTGTAGTGTTCTTAGCCCTGTGGCCCTCAAACATTCCTGTTATGAGGGTTCTAGAATGATTTTTGTTGCCTGGTGTTGAACTTTCTCCAGTGTCTTTCCGAAGATAAGATCTCCATGCTTGGATACAATAATCCAAGTGGGGGTGCACTAAAGATTTATACAGTTGAATAACTACTGTACCTACTTTTCCCTAAAGTCAAAGCTACGTTTTATTATTCCTAGGGGCTTGATTCACTTTTTTTTTTACTGCCAACTTTTACTTGTGCAACTTTTAGTGAATAATAGATTCTGAGACTTCAAGGTCCTTGTCTTCATCCATTTGCTGCAAGGCAGTGTTAATTTGGTAGTTGTGATATGGGTTGCTATGCCCATATGCATGTCTTGCATTTTTCTAAATTAAAAAGTTCCTCTCCTGGAGAATTAGTATCTTTCTTATCTTGAGGTTATCTTGAGATGATTTCGGGGCTTTAGTGTCCCCGCGGCCCGGTCCTCGACCAGGCCTCCACCCCCAGGAAGCAGCCCGTGACAGCTGACTAACACCCAGGTACCTATTAATGCCAATCCTGATCTCAAAAGCTTCATAGAAGGTTGTAACAGAACCCATGAGCACCACACCAGAAATAAATACAGTTTTGATATTCCTAGAGTACGACTTAATCAAACCAGAAATGCTCTACAAATCAAGGGGCCCAGAATGTGGAATGACCTTCCCAACCATGTTAAAGACTGTACCTCTCTCAACCAGTTTAAGTTAAAAACGAAGCTATACCTAATAAATTCCCTGTAACTCACCTTACCCCTCTGTTGTCAAACCATGTATGTTTTTTGTTTTTTTTTTGTTTTTCAAATCAACGCTGTTTGAATGTAATTTTCTGTAATTTGTAATTGTATTTGTGCTGCTTTTTCAACAATGTTCCCCCCTCTTTTACCTCTATTTTTATTTGTACTCAACACATCTTATTCTTTTTACCCATTAGTTTTAAGCTTTAGTCATTAATGTTTTTCCTGCCCGAAACGCTTTGCGTAATAGTGGCTTTAGGCATTGTATGTACTAGCTCTATCTATAAAGCCAACAAACTTTGTAAAATCTCTTTATGTATGTACCTTACCTAAATAAAATTATTATTATTATTATTATTTACTGCTAGGTAACAGGGGCATTCAGGGTGAAAGAAACTTTGCCCATTTGTTTCTGCCTCGTGCGGGAATCGAACCCGCGCCACAGAATTAGTATTAGTACAATATTTAGATGCACACATGCCTTTTTAGACTAATTTAGACAAATGAACATGGGGTAATTGGGTATTATAGTTGCTTGGGACTTGCCATGCAGTGTGATGTTCTGCAGATCACGAGTGATGATGCCGAGGTGTACGACACGGTCATCTTCGACGTGCACGGAGATGGGACACCCATGGAACAGAAGCTGTGGCCACGACACTGTGTACAGAACACCTGGGGTGCCGAACTCCACGAGGACTTGAAGGTAGCTCCTAGCAAATTTCGTGATCTCCTCTTCAGTTGGTCTACTTATCCCGCTCACTTTTTGTATTTACTGTATTACATAGATGTATGCATTCAACCATGTCAGTATACTGTACAGTAATTCCTATCCATTACCCTTAGATTTATAAGCATAAATAAAATATTTACACGAGTTTTCAGAGAAATACTAGGATTTCCCTTCATTAAATTTAACAAAACATTCATATCCACTTTACACTTTAAATAAATGACCAATAATTTCTGTGCTGCTTAACATTCTGAATTATTATTAATTTTCCATTGCAGATTGCAGAAGATGCTGTGTTAGTGTATAAGGGAACAGACCCAGACACAGATTCCTACAGTGCTTTCTGGGATAACAACAAGAAATCACACACATCTTTAAATGAGGAACTGCAAAAGAGGAATGTCACAGATTTATTTATCTGTGGTATTGCTTATGATGTGTGTGTTGGTATGTATTTCTCTCTCCATGCATGCTACTAATGCCAAAATGTTTTTCTCACAACTGACACACACAGAGTGATACAGCTAATTATATCAGTAGTACTCCCCGCCTCAACCCCCCCTCTTTTATCTTAGCATCTTACACGTACACACCCATATTATACACTGTTACGTGTCATTTTCTCTTCATTTTACTTCATTGTTGATATTAATCTTTTGGTTCCCAATACACTCAAATTTTGTTTGCCTCTTTACTGTACACTAAAACTTCCATAAAGAGTTTGTTATAATTAATACTACACGAGACAATAAGGGAAGCCTCATGTGTCTTTCGGGGGTTACATCTCTGGAGATGTGACATAGCTGTTCTCCAGCTATAACTCTGTGTCCTTCATCGTTACAGCAGCGACAACTAGACATGCCATTGAGGAGGGCTACCGGACTATGCTTGTGGATGACGCAGCCAGAGGGGTTTGTGACAAGGATATCCAAGCTACCAAAGATCACACTATAGCCAATAACGGCCTCATTGTCCACTCTACACAGGTGGGAGGCATTCATTCATTCACTTAAGTTAATGCATTTTTCATTTAAACCTCTTATGATATATTGTTTTTAATATGTATTTCAGTGTCCATCAGTAGTTCAAGGTTTTGAGGGTCTTGGTAGTACATTCGGGCTTGTTTTTGACTCACAATTGGAAATTCAGAGTTCGAATGCTGGGCAGGACAGAAATAGTTGGGCATGTTTCTTATCACCTAATGTACCTATTCACCTAACAGTCAATAGATATCCAGAAATTAGTCAGCTTGTTGTGGGGTTGCATCCTGGGGAGTGTCAGTAATCCTGGGAGTCTGAGGGAAATGGGGGGACACCAGGAGTGTAGCTCTCATTCTGTAACTACACTCAGGTAATTACCTGTACACACACGTAACGATAGCTTAATTGCACACACACACACACGGAAAGATAGCTTAATTACACACACACAATGTTCATTGCACTAGATTCATTGGTGTGTAACACCCTATTTAACCTCTGCAGGTCAAGAGTCTGGCCACTGGTCGTGACAGACCTCCAGTGCTGGCATATAGACTAGCCCTTGAGCTCTCCAAGAAGATGAAAAAGAAATAAATTTCAAGTGGAAAAAAAAGTATATGCTGCAGAAAAGCCTAGAGAAAGAGACTTAAAAAGGTAAATATGAAATATCCAAAGAAGATACAGAGGGACGAGAATGATTCATATTTCTGGAAGTAAACAAACTGTAGTATCAAAGTGGAAGGAATAACAAGCGCCTATGTACAATGTAATGACTCAATGATAAATGATTTTTTCTTTTAAATTTAATGCAATTGTTATACCTCCATGTCAAATGGGTAAATTAGGTTAAACATATTATAAAGCAAATCCCATGCATCATAAGCAAAGTGTCTAGCCAACTGCAACTTTTACCTTGCTTATTTTTATAAAATATCTTGCCACAACTTGCAATTACTGTATTGTTAAATTGTTTATTTTATTTTATTAACTAGCGTATGTACCCAGCAATGTGATGCTACCCTGTTCTATATGAGGAATTACAGATTATAGGTCAAGAGCTATCTATAAGTTTACCTAATATCCCTATCTCACAGGATGGTTTGTCATATGTGGGATGTGAGCCTAGTATACTAGCCTGCACTAGCAAACTTTGGGTAGAGTACAGTATGAGAATAACTTCTAATATCCGTGAGCAAGTGAGAGAAAAGTTACAAAGCTCCAGGTATGGTATCTCGTGCCATTTTGTCTAAAGTTATTGCTAATTAGGCCTTCACTAATACAGTATAGTGTTGAGCGTGTCCTAGCTCTTGTTCACAGAGATTACAATTGAAATCCACAGTGTTGTGAAAGTCATTGCCTGCAGCCACCGGCCACAAGTAATCATGTCCCAGCCTAAAAAAAAAAGAAAGAAAAACGTACCTACTCAGAATACAGAATGTGTAGGATTTCTTATACAGTATAGCTAGTGAGAAGACACTGAACTCGGGTGAAAGTCATGACATTCAACCACGCTTGAGGACACCCTTGAAACATTATACTACTACAGTATCGTGTGGACAAAGATATTAACATGCTACTAAACTATTTGCAAATACTGTATTCATATAGGTTGGGTTATCTTAGGATCAGATGATAGCTGAATATGTACTAAATTTAACAAATAATGTAGATGAAGCTTTACAAATTAAGATAGTCATGTCAAGTGAATAATATATATATGCTAATAATGAGGCAGCCATGTCAGCTAAAAAATAACCTGATGTGCTGATACAGTTTCCAAAGCCAATTATTTTGGACAAGACTCGGTGGTACAGTAAGACTACCCAGTGGTATAATTATATACTTAATGGTACAATAAGGCATGTAAACTGCTAAAGTATAAAAAGAATATGTATTTCATAGCCCATATATACTATAATTACAGTACATATATTTATATTTAATATTAAAGTGTAATCTGTTATTCAGTTTTTATAACTTTAGAAAATTCAATATTAAAGATTTCCTAACTCAAGCTGCAAAGAAAATATTTATTATGAATCCACTAACCTCACATATGTACAACCCTAACCAGGTGCCATTTTCCTTAGCTAATGTTAAGTGTAGAGCATTTGTGGTGTAATATAAGCATATTTATCTAATCATATATCTCGCTGCGTCTATCTATCCTCTGTATCTGTATCTACTGCAGATGTTAAACTTGCTATTCAAATATTATAGCAAATTTTTTCAAATAAACTCAAACTACATCTGGAGTTAAGAGCAACAAACAAATTGACCATAATAAAACAATGGAGAAAGTTTCCTCTATCCTTCATGTAAATATATAATGTCAAACTTTATTAACTAATTTCAGTGAATGAATACCAACATTAAATCTTGCTCGAGAGTTATTACACTTTTGTTGTTTTCTCAAATATCAAGGTTTGAGCAAGAGAACAAATGACTAATTTATCTGACTGCTGCCAGTTCTAGTGACTGTGCCTTGAATAAAGCCAAAAGTGTTACTGTATACTGTATTGATATCAATGCTAATAATTTAAGAATTTCATCCTCCTACACATCACTGTGTTGTGTAACAAACTTCACTGCCATCCTTTGTAGATGAACTGTTGTAAATGAACTTCTTGGCAGGTCAAGATGCTGGGCACACTTCCTTACACACAATGCCTCTGTTCACCTAGCAGTAAATAGGTACCCAGGAGTTATTCGGCTGTTGTGGATAACGTCTTTGAAAATGACGAGCTGTTTGCTAGGGGAAAATGCCATGTTACTGGCTTTGCAAGAATCTACCACTTAATCACTAATATATGAACTGTTACAACCCATTGCACATTTTTTGCACAAATTCCTTTCTCCAATAATGGAAAACCATTATAAACAGTGACTAATCCAGCAAGGAACTACAGCATTTCAATTGCATTTTTTGCAAAGGCAACATCTATTAATCAGTGGTCATTGCAACATGGTCTGCTACCCACCACAGTCGCAGAAACTGTTTTTCTCTGAATTATTTAAATTTTTCAGAGTAGCACATTGCTCTCTCTTTCCTTATCATGTTTCCTCATCCTTCAACTCACCTTCTATATCCTTGTCTTCCTTCCTTCCTTTCATACAGCCTATATACACACATGTATGAATTAAATGCTTCATTTATATTTCATATAGATTCATACGGCAGAATAAAACTTTAGCATAAGGCAGTTACAAATATGTGAGTGTGTTAATACTCATGCTGTTGTAACACCCATGGGGAGCTGCTGCAACACTCATGGGTAAGTGCTAAAGGTAGCACTTACCCATGAGTGATAATGATGAAGGAGCAAACTAAGGCTCAGGTACAAGCTGTGTTAGCTTATGTTCATGGAAATAAAATTAAACAAGCTAAAGACTAAAGTAGATGCTGAAAATGTAGGGTATTCTCACAAATAAAAGGTGGAATTTTAAGAAATCATTCATGGATTGCAGCTTGCATTATTCACTGGCATACCATTCAAGACTAGGTCCATCATATAATTTACAGGGGTTGCAGGATCTTTTAATAAGCAGCATATTGGTATACAACAATTTCATACATGCACTGTAATACATTAACATCTACTCTAAGGATTAATGTCTAAATAATTTAGCCTACATATGTTTTGTACTGTGCAACATTTACAGTACTGTATAGTCAACTATTATACTTAAGTGCTTGAACATATTAATTAGTAATCAGTAAATCATTCAACTGCCAGCTTTGCCCTCTTAAGTCGTTGAATGTAGCTAGTGGACTTATACTTTCATTATTTGCCTCAGATACCTCTAATACCAGCTTATGAAGTGCACCATTCACCACATAACCTATAAAGTGATAATTGTTAATATAGTAATGAGTGTTACAGCAAGGTGCCATTCATGGTTGCAAAGAAATATCAAGATAATCAAAGAAAATGGTTACATCTAACCTGTTGTGTTATTGGCTGAGATTCGACTGTTTAACAGAACATTTAGTTATTATATTAATTTTATTAATGCTCAATTCAGCAACATGTATTGTTGTCCATAACCAGTGTATCAGTTGTGAAATGTACAACTGTATTTATCGTTCCTATAATTAAAATCTTGTATATGTGCAGAAAATTGAATAAGGATTTGAGTGAATATGAAAAGCACTTTTCTGAGGGTCTCACCTGGTTGCTCTCCAAGATAAGCATCATCTAGTTCCTATTGAACAGGACAGTGACAGTCTGGGGGCAGGTTTACATTTTACATTAGTGCCACAGGAAACCTTTCAGATGTCCCTACAGGGTCATGATGGCACTAGGGTGGCACTGGACAACATTTAATTCAATTCAAAGTGACCAACAGAATATACAATCAAAATCTCTAGCCCCAGAACTCTCTCCTTAGTTTCATACAAGACAGAGAAGTTCTTTAACTACTGAACATGATACACAAAATTACTTGCAATGATTAAGAAAGTTCACATAAGACAAAAAGCCACAAGATGAAGACATGCATAACACACACAAAATTTCCCTGTACTGCAGTGTGGTACCTAAAGAGAACACCAGGAGGTAGAGAGGGGCACCCACACTTGTCCCTCGGAGGTGTGATCACCAGGAGATGTGAATAATAGGAAGTTGAACCAATTCAACATTACACACAACAGGCCATGTGGGAAATCCATGTGAGGTACTGGGCCACAACCATCTGGTAGGACCACCTGAGCTCTGATGTCAGGAAAAGACATTGCTGAGGAATGCCAGGCAACTGGCAAAAAAAAAATCCAGCAGGTTGTGGGCCTAAGAACTTACTAGCTAATGACTTACATACCCTTAAGAAAAGCCAGGGTAAGCAAACAACCAAGGCCAAGTAGACTGACATTCTCTACAAATCTGAAGAAGGGAGGATTGGTAAGCCCCATATATGCTGAATACATAAATTCCCAGCACACCTAGAAGGAAAAATCCTCACAATAAATTGCTATACGCTGTACTTAAAAATAATGATAATTTTATTTATAAAATACAGTATACATAAGAACATGATACAGTAGTTAAATAGTAGGTACAGGGATTGTATATTAAAAATGCCACTAATACACCAAGCATTTTGAGTATAACTTAAATAATTTAGTTTATTAATTTTAAGGTTAATGAGATAAGCACTTGATACTAAATGAAAAATAAACTGATGTATGAATTGTTCAAGAAATTTAATAACTTATAATTTTATAATATAAAAATTTAATGAAACTTAATGATGAAAGGAATAGACAAAATTATTATAGAATCTGTAGCTTTAACAACAGTGCTGATATAGTACAGGTTTTTAATGTTGCAACATATTAGCCCAAACTGACTTATATAGAATGTGGAAATGTGAGTGATGTTTATTATGTAATGTTAATTGTGTGTTTTCTTAGTTACTCTTTTAAATTTGACTAATTTAAGAGAGAAACAAAAATGTAACTAATTTACATTATATATTTGTTTATGTATCTACTACACCAAATAGCATCTCACATAGTCTTCATACTAATCAAGCCAAGTGTGACACTGGCTCCCCACATTTGCAAGTTGCTTAATTTAGAGACTGTACTTCCAGTCAGTTTCAAACGCATTGTTGATGTAACAATATACTGTATATAAAATTTGTAACTAGCTCATCAAAACTGTAACATGCTCAGCTAAATAAATGTTATGGTTCAGTCCCTGGGCCCATTATAAGCATCTGTAACACTTTCCACTACCTATGGGATGGGTATGGGGTGCATAATAAATTAACTAACTTATTGTTAGCCTTAAATACTATAAATGTACTGGTGTAGCAATCCTCCAGATTTGAAACCAAAATTGTACTTACCATCAAAGCTATGGAATCCGAGATTATTTTTTTTTATTTATAATCTGTAAGTGCCTTGACTGTCACGATCCTTTCCAATAGAATGTAAAAAGATTACTCTAGTGATAGGCTCTGTACCAGCAATTTATAGTGTTTAGTAGGAACACACATGTCACACATTTGACATCTATATAAAAACACAAAATATTGCAGTACAGTACTGTATATGAAGGACTAAAGAGAAAAAATCATAGTTATACTCAACATATAAGCAGGGTTTCTCTTTCATTGTTTTAATGTTCTGCAAATAAAATCATTTGGGAGAAAAACTATATGGAAGTGAATAGACACCAAGCTTGATGGTAAAGCAAAGGTTGTTCATTTATGTTCACTGTATCATGTCAAAGATTAGACTAATCACTTTGTGAGGCCCAGTATACCAGCCGCAGCGCACCACAAGGTAGGTCGCGTGTTGCCCGTGAGCTCACAACCACACTCCAATGTTTATACTCTTTACAGTTTTCTCACCTCAATTTTTGTGCAAAGATGTTCATTTTGGTATCAAATTGTTGACAATAGAATGTTCTAAAGAGATATATGCATACAAGGTAAAATAGAAGAACATTACCAATACCATATGATAAATTACGGTACAGTACATCGTCATGTAAAAAAATTGGCTTTTCGTCATTGTTTACAGTCATTATCATTCCCGACATTATTTGTTACATCATTCGTTTTTGTGTTGCTGCGTGTTTATAAAGGCAGTAACAAAAAATACTCGAGGTAAAATAACCGGAACGGATACACGTTTTGACTTGAGGGGGAGGACGCAGCAGCCACGCGCATGGTCACGAAAACAATGAGCCTCCCATGTGGGTGGCCACCCACACGGTGGTGTCATGATGTCACATAGGGTATACAGAGAATGGAAAGACGTTGACGTGCATTTTAAAACAAGTCCCATAATAATCGGACAACAAATGGAATTTTTACAATTATTTTAATGGTTGCCGGTGTTAACATCATGTCGCACACTACATGTATTGTTGTAATGACTCCGAGAATGTCATCACGAAGTCAAAGTGTTAATACAATGTCTGTCCCAGTCACTACTAACTCCTGGTCTGTATCAAACAAAAAGGATTAAAATATTTCATAACTCTGAGTGCCTCCAGTTATCAGCTCAACATATCCATAATCTTTAACTGGTTACTAGAAACTTGTAATAATTTGTTATCGGTTTCCATAGACTCTTACTGGACAGCTTTCCTTCATACCATGAAGTTACTGTAGGTAAATTATGCTAACTACATTTTATTGTGATACTGTACGTAAAAAATATTTATCCTTCACATACAATTATGAAATAAAATTGTACTTAATTTCAGTCAACAAATCATTGTTTACCCTTTGTTCAAAATGATCATTGTTTACCCTGTGTTCAAAATGATCATACTGTACTTATTATTGTTTTAAAGTGTAGCTTTAATATTCACATATTGATCAATTATAAATACAAATGTTAAATCTACCAAAATATGTGCTCATAATGTTTTGACTGTTACGCACTACAGAACAAGATAAGCTGTGCCTTACATGGTGAGGCAACACATTGGAGAGAAACTGCTATTACAGTAAGCTGCTTATAATGTGATTCTCTCAGACATCAATGTGGATAGTCTCCTGCTTCTAACCAAGTGCATTCTATGAAATGCAACCATATATTTGCAAGAAACTTGTAAATGCTATCAAATTCATCCTTACCATCTAATTATACATTGCATAACTTTATTATTTCCCAGAATTCAGTGTATTTATCCTACATTAAGTACAGTTTTGTGCTGATCATAAACTTATGCAGTACAGTAGTTCAAATGCTACCCAATAAACAATTATTTACTAAATACAATACAGTATTTTATTACTCAGAATTATTGTATGTATATTATATATAATTACATATTATACACAATTATTGTATATTATACATAATTACTATACTGTATACAGTATTTTATAAAATTGTGTATTTCTTTAAAATAAATTCATGTGAAAATAAGTCACTGAATTAGAATTGAGACTGAGCAAAGTTGTACCTGAATGTGAGCTTGATGACACTGTGATTAGAAGTAAGAAGTATTAAAATGTTCTTGGATCGGAGCCTATGTATCAAAGTTGTGATCGACTTGTAACGTTGCACAGTACTATACTATCCTGAATGTTACAGAGATCACCCCATGTCTCGTGGAGGAATCTGAATTCTGCATTCATATGACAATTTCTTAAATTTATATTTTAGCATAATGATTATATGTTCAATGGTTATAAATTATGTCATTTAAAACTGTCCATTTTCTTGCCACAAATGTGTTTCAAGGTACACCATGGGCACTAATAATGGTAATGGATGGAAACTACCCAGGGACCTTCCTCCATCCATTCCCTGCCTCACAGTAGTGTAAATGGTCTCTGGTAGCTAATACCAGGCTCACAGTACTGTGGCTGGTCCCTAGTAGCTAGGCTCACAGTAGTTTAGTTGACCACTGGTTGCTTGTACCAAATTAAAAGTAATGCAGTATTGCCTTGGGTCACTAGTATTAAGTTAGCAGAGGTCCAGTGGCATGTTGCCTGGTCACAAAGTACCAAAACAAAAGTGAACTGGCAGTACCTCAGTCACTATTGCCAAGGCAAAGAAGGTACAGTAACAATTCTGATCACAGACACAAAGTCAATAAAATGCCATGTTAAAAATTGTCTAGTAGCACCTTTGAACATTAGTACCAAGTCAATGGTTGTAGAGTTGCTTCTCTGGTTACTGGTACTATGTGGTCAAGTAGCACCTTAGATATTCAGTAGCAAGCCACACTAATTCAACAGTACCCATGGTGCATGACTAGCAGTCTTATATTTGGTGGTTACTTCATGTGTCACCATCTTAACCTGTTTTGGTTTACTGTTAAATCAATAAGTATTTTGTTACAGGGATATGTAATATGACTACAGTATTGGTGATGGGACCTTTAGATAGTTATTTTTATATACCATTACGAAACAGCTTTATTTAGTTATGTTGTATTATAATTTTACTGTATATGCTTGAATAATACAATATTCTTTATTACACCATTTCTTATATATATGGTATTATATAACTACATTCCTACTTCCAATGTGAAGAATTACTGATACAGTATATCCAGTCCAATGTTATTTCTGTACTTACATGTATAAAGTATATATCTTATAATATTGTCTATAATAAGCAAATGCAGGTTGTGTCTACTTGCCAAGAAATATACATAAAAGTATAAACATGAGTTTAAAATATATATTTAAAACGTAAAAATGATGCAACCTGTCAAACCTAAATCATAATACTTGTATTAAAGTATTGTAAAACCAGTTATTCACAGCCAAACAGTAAGCAGTTCCTTGGTGGACTTGCTCATATGAGGGTGTTGCTCACAATGCAGGGAGCCTATTTGTTACTCAGATTGTTACATAAATGTCACTATTGTTATGACTTGTGTAATGAAGAATATCATCAGAGCCACATTTCTTGTTCC
Organism: Procambarus clarkii; assembly: GCF_040958095.1. Classification (NCBI taxonomy): domain Eukaryota; kingdom Metazoa; phylum Arthropoda; class Malacostraca; order Decapoda; family Cambaridae; genus Procambarus; species Procambarus clarkii. Next base: position 29,034,780 of record NC_091180.1, read on the forward strand.
TGCTGTGCTTGAGAATAAATGCTTTGGGATCACCAGTCTTCATATTTACCCTAACATATGTTATGCTGATATCATCTTTATATATTGTACTTCACCATCATGTTTAGCTCAATGGGGAAAAACCTGAATTTTATTCAACTTATAGCCACTATCTTTGGTGGCCATAATAATAATAAAATATTGTAATTGATAAAATCAGTAGGAGTCACAATTCGAACCTGCACACCGGGTACTCCCATGCACATGCCTTAAACCACATGCCACTGGGTGCCGGTAGCCAAGTGGACAGCGTGCGGGTCTTGTAATCCTGTGGGCCGGGATCGATTCCCGGTGCTGGCGAGGAACAATGGGCAAGAGTTTATGTCACCCTGATGCCCCTGTTACCTAGCAGTAAATAGGTACCTGGAAGTTAGACAACTGTTACGGGCTGCTTCCTGGGGGTGTGTGTATGTGTGTAGGAAAAAAAATAGTAGTTAGTAACAGTTGGTTGATTGACAGTTTAGAGGCAGGCCGAAAGAGCAGAGCTCAACCCCCGCAAGCACAACTAGGTGAATACTAGGTCATGATATGAAAAGATTAAAAAAAAAAAAAAAATTACAAGAAACCTTGAAAAAGAAGAGGACAAGAGAGATCGGGAAATTATTGAGGCAATAACAGAGAAACTGACAGGTAAGGAGAAGGATCTTAGTGTATCCAATGTTGAGAGATTAGGTAGGTCTGAAACAAATCTGGTATGAATAACCATTGCAAATTTTACTTGAATTTACCCGAGGGCCACTAATACAAGTGTCCTCAACAAGGACAGGAAGCTGGAGGCTTGTCAAAGGTTCCTTCATTTGCCCGGATGATCTTTTCTATCTGTATTTTAAAACCCAGTAGTTTTGGCGTTTACAGCTTCAGCGGGATGGCGGTTCCACGGGTTTACAACCCTATAGGCGAAAGAGCATCTCCTGTTTTCTGTCCTACATTATGGCTTGTTGAGCTTGAACCTGTTGCTCCTCGTTCGTGTTACATCTGACCTTTTGAAGAAAGTGTCTGTATCGACATCACCCAAATTGTTTAGTATTTTTAAGGTTTCTAATAGATCTGCCCTGTCATGCCTTGTCAACAGTATTATTAGCCCAGTAGCCCTCAACCATTCCTGATACAAGAGAGAGATTCTGAACACGGATGGAGGATACTTAACAGTGCACACAAACTGTAACCTGGTTACTTGGTTATAACCTTCAAGATCTTGAAGGTTATAATCAAGTTTATATCTCCCCAGATGGCACAGTAGAACAACAAAAAATGACAGGGGTACTAAGAGGCAAACTAAAGGAGTTAAGAATCAGACCAATACAAAGATTCAAAGATAAAGATTAGGAGAGGGCAGGTGATCATGATAACACTTAGGTAATTACAGATGAAGGAGACGATGTAGTCCTTTACCCAGCCAGGCAGAACTAACCCTATATATCTCTGACAACAAAAGACTCAAAACCAGACAGACAATGTACAGAATAGTAATGTGCAGAATGCAGGGCCAATCTCTCAGTCCCCAGGAACATCACGAGTTTAAATTGCTTCTACACAAATGCCATAAGCTTAGGAAATAAATTTAAGGCATTGTGTGCATACATTGAGGTTGAGACTCCCAAAATATTAATAATAATAATAATAATAATAATAATAATAATAATTTATTTGCAAGAAGGTACAATAGGTTAGCGAGATTTACAAGAATGTGAAAACATCATAAACCCAATATACCTTCTTATATATATATATAAATACGGTACAGTAAATAAATCTCCCAGAATACCCTTTGAGAAAGGACAGAACAAGAGCAGGCGGGGTAATTCTCTATGTGAAAGAGCACTTTAATGCAACCAACAGAGAGGAATTGAATGCCATGGGATAACACCACGAGATAATGGAAGTATAGCGTATATCTTTACCGTAATTGCCAAGCCGTGTGGTGCGTGTCCCCCGTGGAGTGTGTGTGAGCCTCGGGTCAGCTGTGCGGGTCCGCCATGGCGGCTTGAACCCCCCGCCGCCTAGCACTTGTTTAAACCTCACACCTCATTGGTCGAGAAGGTGTGAGCGCTGACCAATGAGGAGAGGTCTTACAGGATGTTTGTTTATGTGTGACCAGCTGGCCTGACCGGGCGGGGAGCGTTGACTCGTACTCTATCACCAAGTATTGTGAGTACAGGTGTGGGTTAGTAAGATGTGCAGGTGTAGGTTAGTGAGTTGTGCAGGTGTAGGTTAGTGAGGTGTGCACGTGTGGGTTAGTGAGGTGTGCACGTGTGGGTTAGTGAATGAGGTGTGCATGTGTGGGTTAGTGTGGTGTGCAGGTGTGGGCTGGTGAGTGTTGTTGATTTAGGGGCGATGATGATAGTGGGATGGGATGCACCCTAAGGGTGAATGAGTGAGGTGTAGACCTGTATCGGGCATCAAACACGGTCACCTTGATGACATGACTGTTTATGAAAGGTAAAATGCTTTGTAAAGCTAGGTTTAAGATGTTTGAGAAGTTGCTAAATATTCGTAGTTGTTTTAAATTAAACTACCAAACGAAAGTGTGCCAAGTTACATGGGTGGATAAATGTGTCTTGTATAATACAGTGGTTGATTATTTAGCTAGCTGCCTGGTTGAACCTTGGCACTGAGTGGATGCCCAGCCAAAAGTTGTGCTAACATTAAAACTTATGATGTGATGCCAAACACCTTATGCACACTATATATAAAACAATGTTATTTATTTTTCTTTGGTTATGATAGGTTGGGTTTTGGTTGGTTATTTGTTTAAAAGAGTAGCAATGATATAGCCAATTCAAACATTTTTCAGGCTGTTAGACGCGGCTGCGAGCAGCCGCGTCTAACAGCCTGGTTGATCAGTCCAGCAACCAGGAGGCCTGGTCGACGACCGGGCCGCGGGGACACTAAGCCCCGGAAGCACCTCAAGGTAGCCTCAAGGTAGGCCTTAGACCCCACTCTGCCTGGCTCATGATCCGCCTGGAAGTTGCTAAAAAAATGTTTTACAATTCCTGCCTTTAGGATTACAATTTTGATTCCAAATATCTTTATTTAATATCCATGATTGATCCAACTCCAGGCATATACATCGCCTGGGGCCACAGGGAAGTTAAGATTCTTTGATATTTTCATTTTGGATCTTGGCGCAATGAGTTGGTTGATTGACACCACCTTGGCTGAGAGTTCCTGGAGTTAACGAGTCCTGGCTATTCATGGTGTGCCCTCTGGATATGGCTGGCATCTGGCTCTTGCTCTGCTGCCATAGTTGGTGGATGTCTTCACCTTGCAGAGTAGACTTATGCTGTGTGTGATGTTAGTAGTCAGCACCTGCCTTGTCAATGGTGGCTAGGTGTCACCAGGTGTATCCCCACAAAAAGGTAATTTAGTTTTGCCAAATGGTTATGTTTCTTGGGGGGGAAATTGACTCCTATATTGGTTTCCATTCTGAGACCTAGTCTGAAAATGCATATGGTTTTGTCCTGTTGTCATCCATAACAACAACATTGTTTGCCTTCCAGGCAGTAATCGTTAAACCAAGGTTTTCATCAATATCTATGTTATTTAAATACAAAAATTTGTTTTATTTTATTAGGGAAACATACATGCACTAAAACAACTAAATTGTGCTGTCCTTCGTCTTCAAGATTTTTTCATATACAGTACGTATATTAGTTTGCACAGTGATTTAAAAAGTTAAAACTACATTCTATTATATTTTAGCCTTATTCAAATTTCCAGTTTGATTTGTAGAATTTAATCTATTAATTTCCCAGCTTTCAGTAATTTCCCAATTTTACTTTTACAGGAAAGACTTTTGCAGACATGTCTCTCGAGCAAACAGCATGTGAAGGTACAGTTACTAGATTCTTTAGATAAACAAAATCATGGCTTTAGTTAAACGAGTCAGAATGGTCAAAACGAGTGTTAATTTACTAACAAGTTAGCTTAAATACTATAGTTGAAAGATAAAAAAATGCTGGATACAATATGTAATAAACTTGCATCTTTCAGATCTAAAAGCATTTGAACGAAGGCTAACAGAAGTAATTGCTCGGCTGCAGCCTGCCACAACCCGTTGGAGAAGTAAGTACTGTACTGTAAAAAAACCAAGTTGCTGAAGATTTATGTGTGCGGTGTTCTCGGCAGATACATTAATGCCAATGGTAAACTCTACTGCGTAAAGTAGATTGTATTTTTATTTTACATTTTATATTTATACTATAATTATCTAATTTGAAGCTCTGGTATTCTAAAAGGAATTTTGTCTTTATTTATATATATATATATATATATATATATATATATATATATATATATATATATACAGTATATATATATGTCGTACCTAGTAGCCAGAACGCACTTCTCAGCCTACTATGCAAGGCCCAATTTGCCTAATAAGCCAAGTTTTTGTGAATTAATAGTTTTTCGACTACCTAACCTACCTAACCTAACTTTTTCGGCTACCTAACCTAACCTAACCTATAAAGATAGGTTAGGTAGGGTTGGTTAGGTTCGGTCATATATCTTCGTTAATTTTAACTCCAATAAAAAAAAAATGACCTCATACATAATGATATGGGTAGCTTTATCATTTCATAAGAAAAAAATTAGAGAAAATATATTAATTCAGAAAAACTAGGCTTATTAGGCAAATCGGGCCTTGCATAGTAGGCCGAGAAGTGCATTCTGGCTACTAGGTACGACATTATATATACATATATATATATATATATATATATATATATATATATATATATATATATATATATATATATATATATATATATATATATATATATATATATATATATATATATATATATATATATATGTCGTACCTAGTAGCCAGAACGCACTTTTTGGCCTACTATGCAAGGCCCGATTTGCATAATAAGCCAAGTTTTCATGAATTAATATATTTTCTCTAATTTTTTTCTTATGAAATGATAAAGCTACCCATTTCATTATGTATGAGGTCAATTTTTTATATTGGAGTTAAAATTAACGTAGATATATGACCGAACCTAACCAACCCTACCTAACCTAACCTAACCTATCTTTAAAGGTTAGGTTAGGTTAGGTACCCGAAAAACTTAGGTTAGGTTAGGTAGGTTAGGTTGTCGAAAAAACATTAATTCATGAAAACTTCGCTTATTATGCAAATCGGGCCTTGCATAGTAGGCCAAAAAGTGCGTTCTGGCTACTAGGTACGACATATTATATATATATATATATATATATATATATATATATATATATATATATATATATATATATATATATATATATATATATATATATATTTATGTCGTACCTAGTAGCCAGAACGCACTTCTCAGCCTACTATGCAAGGCCCGATTTGCCTAATAAGCCAAGTTTTCCTGAATTAATATATTTTCTCTAATTTTTTTCTTATGAAATGATAAAGCTACCCATTTCATTATGTATGAGGTAAATTTTTTTTTATTAGAGTTAAAATTAACGTAGATATATGACCGAACCTAACCAACCCTACCTAACCTAACCTAACCTATCTTTATAGGTTAGGTTAGGTTAGGTAGCCTGAAAAAGTTAGGTTAGGTTAGGTTAGGTAGGTTAGGTAGTCGAAAAAATATTAATTCATGAAAAGTTGGCTTATTAGGCAAATCGGGCCTTGCATAGTAGGCTGAGAAGTGCGTTCTGGCTACTAGGTACGACATATACATATATATATATATATATATATATATATATATATATATATATATATATATATATATATATATATAATATATAATATATATGTCGTACCTAGTAGCCAGAACTCACTTCTCAGCCTACTATGCAAGGCCCGATTTGCCTAATAATCCAAGTTTTCATGAATTAATTGTTTTTCGGCTACCTAACTTACCTAACCTAACTTTTTTGGCTACCTAACCTAACCTATAAAGATAGATTAGGTTAGGTTAGGTAGGGTTGGTTAGGTTCGGTCATATATCTACGTTAATTTTAACTCCAAAAAAAAAAATTGACCTCATTCATAATGAAATGGGTAGCTTTATCATTTCATAAGAAAAAAATTAGAGAACATATATTAATTCAGGAAAACTTGGCTTATTAGGCAAATTGGGCCTTGCATAGTAGGCTGAGAAGTGCATTCTGGCTACTAGATACGACATATATATAATATATATATATATATATATATATATATATATATATATATATATATATATATATATATATATATATATATATATATATATATATATATATTATATATATGTCGTATCTAGTAGCCAGAATGCACTTCTCAGCCTACTATGCAAGGCCCAATTTGCCTAATAAGCCAAGTTTTCCTGAATTAATATATGTTCTCTAATTTTTTGATTATGAAATGATAAAGCTACCCATTTCATTATGAATGAGGTCAATTTTTTTTTTTGGAGTTAAAATTAACGTAGATATATGACCGAACCTAACCAACCCTACCTAACCTAACCTAATCTATCTTTATAGGTTAGGTTAGGTAGCCAAAAAAGTTAGGTTAGGTAAGTTAGGTAGCCGAAAAACAATTAAATCATGAAAACTTGGATTATTAGGCAAATCGGGCCTTGCATAGTAGGCTGAGAAGTGAGTTCTGGCTACTAGGTACGACATATATATTATATATATTATATATATATATATATATATATATATATATATATATATATATATATATATATATATATATATATATATATATATATATATATATATATATATATAATTAAATATGACCGAGAAAGTAAGATTAATAATTCTAACACGAATTTTCTCAATCTTTCGTACATTTCGTTTCACTGTTGGAGGTAAATCAAAAATCAATTCTCCAAAATTCATTTTTATTTCTAGTCTGACGCGACACGAGCGCGTTTCGTAAAACTTATTACATTTTCAAAGACTTTAGTTCACAAATACACAACTGAATAGAACTTACGCATCTCCGATTTTATATCTACATTTGAGTGAGGTGGGAGGGGTGATGTGGCATTAACACAAGACAGAACAAGATGTGGTATTAATAGGGTATTAATTTCATCAACACAAGACAGAACAAGAGTATTAATAGGGTATTAATTTCATCAACACAAGACAGAACACGAAACAATGGATATTGAATAGAAGTGTTTGTAGAAAGCCTATTGGTTCATATTTCTTGATGCTTCTATATTGGAGCGGAGTCTTGAGGTGGGTAGAATATAGTTGTGCAATAATTGGCTGTTGATTGCTGGTGTTGACTTCTTGATATGTAGTGCCTCGCAAACGTCAAGCCGCCTGCTATCGCTGTATCTATCGATCATTTCTGTGTTGTTTACTAGGATTTCTCTGGCGATGGTTTGGTTGTGGGAAGAGATTATATGTTCCTTAATGGAGCCCTGTTGCTTATGCATCGTTAAACGCCTAGAAAGAGATGTTGTTGTCTTGCCTATATACTGGGTTTTTTGGAGCTTACAGTCCCCAAGAGGGCATTTGAAGGCATAGACGACGTTAGTCTCTTTTAAAGCGTTCTGTTTTGTGTCTGGAGAGTTTCTCATGAGTAGGCTGGCCGTTTTTCTGGTTTTATAGTAAATCGTCAGTTGTATCCTCTGATTTTTGTCTGTAGGGATAACGTTTCTATTAACAATATCTTTCAGGACCCTTTCCTCCGTTTTATGAGCTGTGGAAAAGAAATTCCTGTAAAATAGTCTAATAGGGGGTATAGGTGTTGTGTTAGTTGTCTCTTCAGAGGTTGCATGGCTTTTCACTTTCCTTCTTATGATGTCTTCGACGAAACCATTGGAGAAGCCGTTATTGACTAGGACCTGCCTTACCCTACAGAGTTCTGTTCTTATACATGTGTCCATCCGGGCTCAAGAAGGGTGCCTCTTTAGTACACGCTTGGAGTAGTTTCCTCAGAATATTTTCTGGTATGTCAAGAGGAGTACAGGCTGGATCACGACTCCACCGGACTCCACCTGCCAAAGATCATTGGGGAATATAAACCTGGATATGCGTATGGAAATGTCAAGACGCACAAGCCTGGAAACCCACTTCGGCCAATCATTAGCCAGATACCCACACCCACGTACAGACTGGCGAAGCGACTCAACGGCCTGCTGACTCCTTATGTTCCTTGCGCCTTCAGCCTGAAGTCTCCAAAGGAATTTGTTGACTTACTGCGGGGCACACGGGCCACAGGGATAAGAGCCTCGTTGGACGTAGAATCGCTGTTTACCAACGTACCTGTGGACGAGACAATCGGAATGATAGCCGACAGAGTGTATCGTGATCCAGCCTGTACTCCTCTTGACATACCAGAAAATATTCTGAGGAAACTACTCCAAGCTTGTACTAAAGAGGCACCCTTCTTGAGCCCGGATGGACACATGTATAAGCAAGTAGATGGGGTCGCCATGGGTTCTCCCCTAGGTGTCCTGTTTGCAAACTTCTACATGGGTACCATCGAGCAAAAAGTCTTAGTCGACATGAACTTGAAACCGGCCATATACTGCAGGTATGTTGACGACATTTTTACACAGGTACCTGATGTCAGACATCTGCAGGAGCTGAAGGAGGCATTTGAGCAGAGTTCCGTGCTGCGTTTCACTTACGAGATGGAAAAGGATGGGAAGCTGCCCTTTCTAGATGTAACAGTCATGGAAAAGGGCGGAGGTTTCCACACTGTAGTCTACACTAAGGAAACAAACATAGGAATGTGCCTAAATGCCAACAGCGACTGCCCAGACAGGTACAAGAGGAGTGTTGTTAACGCATATGTCGACCGTGCTCTCAGCCACAGCTCAGAATGGAAGCAAGTCGACGAAGAACTCTGTAGGGTAAGGCAGGTCCTAGTCAATAACGGCTTCTCCAATGGTTTCGTCGAAGACATCATAAGAAGGAAAGTGAAAAGCCATGCAACCTCTGAAGAGACAACTAACACAACACCTATACCCCCCCATTAGACTATTTTACAGGAATTTCTTTTCCACAGCTCATAAAACGGAGGAAAGGGTCCTGAATGATATTGTTAATAGAAACGTTATCTCTACAGACAAAAATCAGAGGATACAACTGACGATTTACTATAAAACCAGAAAAACGGCCAGCCTACTCATGAGAAACTCTCCAGACACAAAACAGAACGCTTTAAAAGAGACTAACGTCGTCTATGCCTTCAAATGCCCTCTTGGGGACTGTAAGCTCCAAAAAACCCAGTATATAGGCAAGACAACAACATCTCTTTCTAGGCGTTTAACGATGCATAAGCAACAGGGCTCCATTAAGGAACATATAATCTCTTCCCACAACCAAACCATCGCCAGAGAAATCCTAGTAAACAACACAGAAATGATCGATAGATACAGCGATAGCAGGCGGCTTGACGTTTGCGAGGCACTACACATCAAGAAGTCAACACCAGCAATCAACAGCCAATTATTGCACAACTATATTCTACCCACCTCAAGACTCCGCTCCAATATAGAAGCATCAAGAAATATGAACCAATAGGCTTTCTACAAACACTTCTATTCAATATCCATTGTTTCGTGTTCTGTCTTGTGTTGATGAAATTAATACCCTATTAATACTCTTGTTCTGTCTTGTGTTGATGAAATTAATACCCTATTAATACCACATCTTGTTCTGTCTTGTGTTAATGCCACATCACCCCTCCCACCTCACTCAAATGTAGATATAAAATCGGAGATGCGTAAGTTCTATTCAGTTGTGTATTTGTGAACTAAAGTCTTTGAAAATGTAATAAGTTTTACGAAACGCGCTCGTGTCGCGTCAGACTAGAAATAAAAATGAATTTTGGAGAATTGATTTTTTATTTACCTCCAACAGTGAAACGAAATGTACGAAAGATTGAGAAAATTCGTGTTAGAATTATTAATCTTACTTTCTCGGTCATATTTAATAATATATGTCTACAGGAAAGACTGCTACCAAAATATACTAATATATATATATATATATATATATATATATATATATATATATATATATATATATATATATATAATATAATGTATGTCAATTTTTTTAAGTTTTCCAACAAAAATTATGAAACATATGTTTGTGCATACAGTGGATCTATGATCTAATGAATCTAGATGAATTCTAATGATGGTCATTAGATAAAATGTAATTAATTCCTTGATGGTTCGAATAAATTGTGTTCATTCCAAATTGTTCAGTATAGCATGCAAATGTTCGATTATATGAGGATTGTTCATCCAAGCCATCATTGAGGCCAAGCATCAGGAGGTGACTGTGTTATCATCACCATCATCATCATCCATGAGCCACCTAATCAAAGTGTAAACTCTTGTACAGTGCCTACCTGTTGACAATTTTGGGGATCAATGTTCCCGCGGCCTGGTCTCTGACCAGGCATCCTGGTTGCTGGTTTGATCAACCAAGCTGTTCAATGCGGCTGCTCGCAGCCTGAAATATGAATCGCAGCCTGGTATGCCAGAGTGCAACTGAGAAAGGACAGAAAAAGACATGGAAAAGTATAAGAACATTGGTACAGAGGCAAATGTAGAGGGACTAAAGAGTGCCAGGAATGAGTACACCAGAATCAGGTGGCCAGTAGAGCAGCAGTTTGAAAATAACCTTGCGGCAAAACCATAGAGCCAATGTAAGTTGTGGCACAGCCATTTGTAGAAGAAAACAATAGTACGAGACCATGTGAATAAACTGCGGGGACAGAAGCACTTTTAGAGAATGACAAAAAAGTGTGATGAACAACTCAACAAGAGGCTCAAGCAGGTCTACAAACCAGAACCAGATTGGTGCCTAAGTAGGAGATGACAGATGACCAGAAACAACGGTAGACAGAATTCAAACTAATACAGTATAGAAGAGGTAAAATGACAACTGGAGGAGCTAGATATAGCAAAAGCAGTAGGACCAGACCAGATATCATGGTTATTGAAAGAGGCTGCAGGGATCTTGTGTTACCCATTTACTTTAGTGTTCAACATTACATTAGAGGCAGTTACAAGAAATGTTAAGAGAAAAGACCTGGGAGTAGGCATAATCTCAACATTAACACCAGAAGCTTATGTGAGCAGGATAACATCAGCAACATATGGGAAGTTAGCAAACATAAAAACATCATTTAAGAATCTAAACAAGGTGGTTTTCCAGTCCGTACACACTGCCTATATAAGACCATTACTTGAGTATGCATCACCAGCATGGAACCCATACCTTTTGAAATATATACTCAAACACGAGAAAGTTTGTGAGTTTGCAACCACCGGGGAGATTATTACACTTGGTACCAAAATTGAGAAGCGCCAGCAATGTGGACAGATTGTGAGAACTGACCCTCACAATCTTGGAGGGGAAAGAAACACAAGAGATATGATAGTTACATACAAGATTTTGAGGGGAAATAGACAAGTGGATAAAGGAAGTTATTTAAATTAAAATGAGGTAGGACAAGGGGACATCACTGGAAGCTGGACACACAAATTAGTCGAAAAGATGTAAGGAAGTTCTCATTCCCTGTACAGGTGGTGAGCAAGTGGAATGCACTGAAGGAAGAGGTTTTTGAAGACAATTCCATCCACAACTTTAAGAAAGTGTGATGAATACATTAATGTTGAGAGAGGTAATAGCGCGTCAGGTATTATCGGCTAGGAGGCAGTGCATAAAGAGCTACTGTAAATCTCCTCCCCTGTAGTAACTGATAGGTAAGTATTGGTATATTGTGTATGAATTTAAAATTATTTATACTGAAAGTTACCAATAACATTGTAACTTAAACATGTTCCCAATAATTTGTGACGCAGCAGAAAACCAAGTGTTCACCATGATATATTCAGTGTAAAAAATGGTCCAAGTTGTTACTGTACAAGTGGTGGGAGTCAAATGTGTGTGTAGAACTATGCACAATGAGAAGCTAATGCAAGAACTTGAGTCCAGAAATGTGAGGGTTCACTGTCCTTCATACACATGCATTGTAAAATACTGTACAGTATTTCTATTAGGCTTTTACACTTTTTCATTGTTTTTGAGTTGAAAACTGTTTCACATCATTTACAAATTATAAATTGTGTGTTTATATATGGTTCAAGTGCTTATATTATTTATTAAGTACACAGTGCTGCAACATATAGGTAAATATTTGTGTGTTTAAAATAATACTTCCCTTTCAGTGGTGCTGGCGATTGTAGCTACAAGCACAGCTCTTGGTGCCTACCTCTGGCTCACTGATCCTATAACACAAGATGCATCTTTTGTCCAGTCCCTTCTCAATCACCTCTTCTTCACTTTTGCTGCTTCTGCATTAAGTAAGCTCACTTCAATAGTTTGAGGTTTTTATTTAATTATTTCACACGACTATATGTTCACATCAACGATCTCAAAATTTGAATAAACTGTGAATAATTATTTAATTATTTCACACGACTATATGTTCACATCAACGCTCTCAAAATTTGAATAAACTGTGAATTTTCTGTATACTGTGTTTGTATTAGTGAAAACAGGCAATTACTTATAAAAAATTATTATATGGTTTTGGTGAATAATTATGTAGAGGTATAGCCGATGTATCGGTATCTTCATCCTATTTTTGATGAATCATTATCAGTATCAATTAAATTTCGGAAGTTTTTATTTGTCCTTCACAGGGGTAGATGATTTTTGACCACTGTTAGCAGGAGTCAGAAAATTGCTAAGCCAAAATGTCAAGGGATCCACAGGAATGCGGGGTAATGATGAACCAGCCAGGTTTATGCTCATACTCACTTTGAGTCAGATATTTGCCTGAAACGCTACGCGTGCTAGTGGCTGTACAAGAATGTAAGAACTTTCATGTGTGTGTGTGTGTATATATATATACTGTATATATATATATATATATATATATATATATATATATATATATATATATATATATATATATATATATATATATATATATATATATATATATATATATATATATATATATATATATATATATATATATATATATATATATATATATATATATATATATATATATATATATATATATATATATATATATATATATATATATATATATATATATATATATATATATATATATATATATATATATATATATATATATATATATATATATATATATATATATATATATATATATATATATATATATATATATATATATATATATATATATATATATATATATATATATATATATATATATATATATATATATATATATATATATATATATATATATATATATATATATATATATATATATATATATATATATATATATATATATATATATATATATATATATATATATATATAATGTCGTACCTAGTAGCCAGAACGCACTTCTCAGCCTACTATGCAAGGCCCAATTTGCCTAATAAGCCAAGTTTTCATGAATTAATATATTTTCTCAATTTTTTTTCTTATGAAATGATAAAAGCTACCCATTTCATTATGTATGAGGTCAATTTTATTTTATTGGATTGAAAATTAACGTAGATATATGACCGAACCTAACCAACCCTACCTAACCTATCTTTATAGGTTAGGTTAGGTTAGGTAGCCAAAAAAGTTAGGTTAGGTTAGGTAGTCAAAAAAACATTAAATCATGAAAACTTGGCTTATTAGGCAAATCGGGCCTTGCATAGTAGGCTGAGAAGTGCATTCTGGCTACTAGGTACGACATATATATATATAATATTTATATATATATATATATATATATATATATATATATATATATATATATATATATATATATATATATATATACATACATACATACATACATACATACATACATACATACATACACAGTGGTACCTCGGAATGCGATTGTCCCTGTATGCGAGGTTTTCGGAAGGCGAGGTGTATTTACTCCAAAAATTTGTCTCAGAAGGCGAGGGTTACTTCGGGAGGCGAGTTTGGACGCGAGTTTGTTGATACGCGTACAGCCGACCTAGCGCGTTCGTCGCCCCTCCGCCCCGCCGCCCCTCAGTTTATTATTGTCTCGCGCTCAGTGACTACCCCCACATCAATTCTTCTCGCGTATTTTCAGTGTTTTGTTGGATTTTTGGTGATTTGTCTATACAATTTGTTATTATATATCTCACCATGGGTCCCAAGAAAGCCAGTGGTAAGGATAAAGGCCAGAAAGCTCATGTGAGGATGACAATAGAGGAGAAACAAGAGATCATTCGGAAGCATGAGAACGGTACACGTGTTGTTGAACTTTGTAGGCAGTACAACAAAGCCACATCAACAATATGCACTATACTTAAGAAGAAAAATAAGATTATGGGTGCTAAAGTGGCAAAAGGAGTAAGAACATTAACGGCACAAATACCACAAATACTTGAAGAAGTGGAAAAGTTATTAATTTGGATACACGACAAGGAGTTGAGGGGTGATAGTGTTTCGGAGGCCATTATTTGTGAGAAAGCCAGGGTGTTGCACGAAGACCTTCTAAAGAATACCCCTGCAACGAGTGATGCAGATAAGAAAGAGTTTAAGGCAAGCAGGGGCTGGTTTGAAAAATTTAGAAAGAGAAGTGGTATCCATAGTGTTACAAGGCATGGGGTTATGTGATGTGATTATGAAAGGGGACTCCCCTTCCAAACAGTAACTCCTCTCCTCCTCCCCCCTCCTCACCATCTTCCATACGCCTACAGCACTCGACAGCAAGGTAAGTAATAACTGGAACACAGTTTTGTAGGTTTATTTAGATGAATTAGGTAAATTAGGTATAAAAATTTAGTTTGATGTGGGGTTTTTGGGGTAGTCAGGAACGGATTAATTCATTTCCCTTTATTTCTTATGGGGAAATTAACTTCGGAATGCGAGTTTTCGGAAGGCGAGGCGTCTCCAGGAACGGATTAAACTCTTATTCTGAGGTATGCCTGTATATATATATATATATATATATATATATATATATATATATATATATATATATATATATATATATATATATATATATATTAATATATTATTAAATATGACCGAAAAAGTAAGATTAATAATTCTAACACGAATTTTCTCAATCTTTCGTACATTTCTTTTCACTGTTGGAGGTAATTCAAAAATCAATTCTCCAAAATTCATTTTTATTTCTAGTCTGACGCGACATCTTCGAGGTCCTCGAAGATATGTAAGCTCTATTCAGTTTCAGTTGTGTGTTTGTAAACTAAAGTCTTTGAAAATGTAATAAGTTTTACGAAACGCGCTCAAGTGTCGCGTCAGACTAGAAATAAAAATGAATTTTGCAGAATTGATCTTTGAATTACCATCAACAGTGAAAAGAAACATAAGAAAGATAGAGAAAATTCGTGTTAGAATTATTAATCTTATTTTTTCGGTCATATTTAATAATAAATATATATATATATAATATATATATATATATATATATATATATATAAATAATAAGGAAAATAAAACTTTAAGACCCCCTTTGGAATGAGTGATTTGTGTGTACAGTACTAACATCTGTACAGTATATGGTAAACATAGAAATGACCAGTTCAGGAAAAGAATTGGAGGGTAGGAGGCTGGCATACTGTAAAAGAAATTGAGGCGATAAGAGAACTTCTATCAGAAATACCATGGGAGACAAAACTTACTAGAGAAGGCCACACAAGGCATAAGGTATTTCTAACCAATGAATGTTGGGAAGCATTTGAGTGGTTTGTTACTGCTCAGAGAGGAAATGGTGAAAACATAAGACTAACCCATGGTTAATACAAAATGCATGAGTACGCTTGCATTCATAAATTACATAGGGGTACTAGAATGCAACCCACACATCTGAAAAGGAAGAAATGATGAACTTTCAATCTGTCCTTTACCTCATGTTGTGTAATATTACACGACTTGACAATGGTCCAGGACGAACTGACATGTCATCATTTCTTCATTTTCTGATGTGTGGGTTGGGAATTGACTCTTCAGCCATATTATTGTGACATTGTCTGCACCTGAATTCAAGGAATGAATACCTCAGAATGAAAAGAGAAGCAGAGATATTTTGAGAATGGTATAGCAAGTAAAGCAGTGACCCAGCCCAAGCTGCTTCACAACCACACCAGACCACACCAGAAGGTAAACAACAAGAAAGAGAATGAGACTCAGAATAGGGGAGGGCACAAATACAGAAACTGACAGGAAGGTGTTAGGCTTTCGACTGAAGATTCTGATAAATCTTTACAATAGAGTAAGAGGAAATGCCCGAGCTAAGTGGGATGATGTTGAACCCAGCAACACCGGAGTACTTTGAGATTAAGAGATGAAGTAAGGAGGCATCTGCTAGAATTGGACATAACTAAGGTAGTAGGACCAAACATGATCTCGCCAGCTGTAACATGCCATGCTGGTAACTTTTTGTAGTATATAACAAGACACTGGAAACAGGTGCAAACTATCAGAAAGTTGGAAGGCAACCAATATACTGCCAATATAAAAAAGGGAAGATAGACAACACATTATGTGGTTTTGAAGGTGGATAATATTATATTTTCCGTAAGTACAAACAAAGATTTAAGTCATGGAAGTGACTTAACAACACGGCCCAATTAAGAGACCAATAGTCAAGAGCAAACATTACAAGATACAGGCTGAAATTCAGCTTTTTCTTTTTAAGATTGGGTGTGAATGTGGATGCTTTTTCAGTCTGTCTTTATGTCAAACTACTGTGTATGCTCTCAAAGAAACAAAGATTAGTAGTAGTGGATATGAAGATTTATGTAAAAATGTGGACAAGGAAAATTATTAGTGAAAATCATAACAATATTTAAGGGATGAAAGCTGGTAGAGAGGCATGAGCAAAATACTGTGCATAGACTGATCAAGAATGGAGTAAGATGGATAAACATAAAACTTCATTAAATATTAATAAATGCTTAATATTTCTTTTTTTCAGTTCTCCTGTTCATAATGGGCATTCACAAAAAGGTGGTATCGCCCTCAATAATCACATCTCGAACACGGGCAGTTCTGGTGGATTTCAACATGTCCTGTGATGACACCGGGAAACTTATTCTCAAACCACGACCAACAACAACCTGAGAATATTAAATTTTTAGGATGTAAGGGGACAATTATTTTTTATGATATTCCAAATGAATCTATTAGAGCTAATCATTAGTGAATGCTTTACTTACACAAATTTAAATCCAAGTTAACAGATTGTTGGAGAGTTGATTAAAATTGCATCAAAGAACTAAACTTGGATTTTCTAAATTACTATTGATCTGTTTAGAAAACAATATTTTACAAACTTAGAAAGATCAAGATGCAAAATTATTCATGAACTGTAGTTAATTTTTAAGTACAATATTGCTATGAAAAGCATTATTTTTAAACTACAGTTACACTGCTTCATGACTGTTTTTATCCCTCTGGTATTGAATTATTATGTGCTAGAAGCTTGTCATTTATCACAAGAGTTTTAAGTGCTACATTCAAGTATTTATCTGCAGGTTTCTTTGACAACAAAGTAGTTGGGGAATTGTTAGTCTATTATTACTTTTTTATTTTTTTATTAGACCTCAGCTTAAGTTACACGAAAGTAATATCACTGTTACCGGCATGTGCTTTAAAGTTCTTTCTTCCATACAGTTCATTATAGACTATTCTGGAATATCAGTGAGAGTATACCAAATGGTACTGTACAGTTTATATGAATCTTACAAGTTGGTGATTGATCAGGTTTTTTTTATGTGAATGTAAAGACCTTTTTGTGGGATATAAGAAATTCTCCAAATTTAGGAGACAAGCAGATACAGATGTAGCTGGTGAATCCATGTCTGCAAGAATACTCTCTATGAAAGTCAGATAATGTTTTCTATGAATACTCATGATTTTAGTTTAAGGAATAATTTTTTGATAGTGAAATGTTTTACCATGAATGATGTATTCAGTGTTTTATTTCCTTCCCCCTCCTGCACATTATTCCTTTTTAATGAATACAATACTTTGGTGTATTCATTCTGTAGTAGATATGTGACCAACCTGTAAATTTTGGTAGAATTCTTTAACATATGTAATGCTTATCTAACATTACTAATGAACTTGAGAATATCATGAATGATTTGTAATTTATTATCTCTTTTTTTATATTCCTATAATGAGTGCTTGAGGACTGTGCTATAGACATTGAGAAGTTCCTTACTGGAGCAGTGTGCGAGATAAAATATAACATTAGCAGTTGTCTTGGAAGATATTGATCTTCCCAAGATTTTGCAATAATTATTTAGTGCTAAAATAGACAAAATTTAAGTTTGGATGAACATCACAATGTGATGTATTAGTTGTGTATAGTGTACACCATGATGTATTTGTAATATTGAGGCTGTTTTACTCTATATACTCATGTACAATGTAAATTTTAATTACTTTATACTTGATATTAAAGGTATCCTTAAATGAATATCTGAAAGCTAGAGCATATTTTACTTTACCCTATAAACTCACTCAATGTGTTAACCTCACTTATTGCAGTATGTAAGGACTTGAACACCCCTTCACAAAAAGTAGTTTTATCTTGTTTTGTACCAATTTTTGTTTATTCAATGTAGTGTATGTGGAAAAATTAAGCTGCTACACTTTATTCAAAGGCGGTGGACTGTGATCTATCCATATTAAGCGTACAATTTCCTGCCAAGTGTTTTAGCATCTTCTAAAAGCATCTTTGATTTTTCACATTACCAGGTTTGTTGAACCATTAGAGGGCATGCTAAATATTACTTGTCATACACAATGAAATCACAAGGACATACAGTGTGTGTGTGTGTGAACTAACCTAGTTGTGCTTGTGGGGGTTGAGCTCTGGCTCTAGGGCAGAGTCTCTTATCCTCCGCCTGCCTCTTCAGTTCATCCTCGAATTGCTGGAGTCCCTTCTACACTATGCATCTCCAGGAAGATCTGTCTGCAGCTGCTGCCTCCCAAGTGTTGATGTCGATGCTCATCTGCTTGAGGTCGCATTTGCAGGCGAATTTGAAATGCAGCAGAGGTCTTTCGGTGGGTCTCCTTCCTGATGCCAGTTCTCCATACAAAAGGTCCTTCATATATAAGATATATAAAATATGATATATATAATATATATCATATATATATATATATATATATATATATATATATATATATATATATATATATATATATATATATATATATGTCGTACCTAGTAGCCAGAACGCACTTCTCAGCCTACTATTCAAGGCCCGATTTGCCTAATAAGCCAAGTTTTCCTGAATTAATATATTTACTATATTTTTTTTCTTATGAAATGATAAAGCAACCCTTTTCTCTATGTATGAGGTCAATTTTTTTTTATTGGAGTTAAAATTAACGTAGATATATGACCGAACCTAACCAACCCTACCTAACCTAACCTAACCTATATTTATCGGTAAGGTTAGGTTAGGTAGCCAAAAAAAGCTAGGTTAGGTTAGGTTAGGTAGGTTAGGTAGACGAAAAAACATTAATTCATGAAAACTTGGCTTATTAGGCAAATCGGGCCTTGAATAGTAGGCTGAGAAGTGCGTTCTGGCTATTAGGTACGACATATATAAATATATATATATATATATATATATATATATATATTATATATATAAATATATATATATATATATATGTCGTACCTAGTAGCCAGAACGCACTTCTCTGCCTACTATGCAAGGCCCGATTTGCCTAATAAGCCAAGTTTTCATGAATTAATTGTTTTTCGACTACCTAACCTAACTTTTTCGGCTACCTAACCTAACCTATAAAGATAGGTTAGGTTAGGTAGGGTTGGTTAGGTTCGGTCATATATCTACGTTAATTTTAACTCCAATAAAAAAAATTGACCTCATACATAATGAAATGGGTAGCTTTATCATTTCATAAGAAAAAAATTAGAGAAAATATATTAATTCAGGAAAACTTGGCTTATTAGGCAAATCGGGCCTTGCATAGTAGGCCGAGAAGTGCATTATGGCTACTAGGTACGACATATATATATATATATATATATATATATATATATATATATATATTATATAATATATAATATATCATATATACTTCTCCGTTATATTACAACTATCCCATTACATCTATCATAACAGCTTGAAAAAATAATCAGGACAAATGTGGGATCTTTGACAAGCCGCCTGTTTCCTAGCCTCGTCGAGGCCACTAGGGGAAAATAGTGGCCCTCGAATAAAATTCACGTAAAACATTAACATGGAACAGACTGACTTGGGAAAGGCCCTAAGGGTTAGTATTCACCTACACCCCCTGTTACCCAGGCAACCTCCCACATGTCCCGTTACCCAGACAACCTCCCACATGTCCCGTTACCCAGGCAACCTCCCACATGTCCCGTTACCCAGGCAACCTCCTAGATGTCCCGTTACCCAGGCAACCTCCCACGTGTCCCGTTACCCAGATAACCTCCCACACACCGTTACCCAGGCAACCTCCCACATGTCCCGTTACCCAGATAACCACTCACACACCGTTACCCAGGCAACCTCCTACATGTCCCGTTACCCAGACAACCTTTTACATGTCCCGTTACCCAGGCAACCTCCCATATGTCCCGTTACCCAGGCAACCTCCCACATGTCCCGTTACCCAGGCAACCTCCTACATGTCCCGTTACCCAGGCAACCTCCCACATGTCCCATTACCCAGACAACCTCTTACATGTCCTGTTACCCAGGCAACCTCCCACATGTCCCGTTACCCAGATAACCACCCACACACCGTTACCCAGGCAACCTCCTACATGTCCCGTTACCCAGACAACCTCTTACATGTCCCGTTACCCAGGCAACCTCCCACATGTCCCGTTACCCAGACAACCTCCCACATGTCCCGTTACCCAGACAACTTCCCACAGACCGTTACCCAGACAACCTCCTACACACCCTGTTACCCAGAAAACCTCCCACATGCCCCGTTACCCAGGAAACCTCATACACACCCTGTTGTCCAGAAAACCTCCTACATGCCCTGTTACCCTGGTAACTTCCCACATGAACTGCTACCCGGGCCACAGGACAAACACCAGCAAACCAGACATAAGAGGGCTAATCTCATCTTGACTTAAAATACTGTACTGAACATGTGGGAGGATATTAATCCACAACACTTCTTTTAAAGGTCACATGTAACACATTCAAGGGGTAACAGCATCAAGCTCAACAAGCAACAACATAGGACAGAAAAGCTGCTGCTTCATCCATAGGGTTATAAATCCATGGAACTGCCTATCTACTGAAGCCATAAATGCCTAAACTGTACTCCAGCTGGGAAACATCCTCAGGGAATATGAGGGAAGGGGGGATACTGTTGGCAAGCCATGAGCTTGTCCCATTGAGACCACAACAGCGAGTGGCCTTCAGGTAAATTAAGTTAAATATACATAAATGAGGGTACATTAATTTTTTGTAAAGGAGAAAGAAACAATTGAAAAAGTATGTTATGAAGTCACAGAAATGAGCAGTCAGGAACTGACTTCAGACAGGCATTTAGCAAAGAACAATAAGTATAATCATTTTTGGAAAAGGAGATGGGAAAAAAAAAGGTAGGAAAAATCATTGAGAAAATAGTAGGTAGGTAGGAGAATAGCCACATTGATCAGAGGATGGGGTCCATTTAACTGTCTTGGCCTAGGGACCCAAAATGGTTAGATCCAGCTCTAGCTGTGGGTACAACCCTCCCAGCCTATGCACAGGTAAGTAAACTTTTTTGTTGATCTATTAACTCTTGTTTAAATATCTTCTATTTCATACAATAAAATTAATTTATGCATAGGGAAATGGATAAAGAATGGTGTACTTGTGTACAGTGGAACCTTGTTACTCAAGATGGACAAATTGTGACTGGACCTCTTCGAAACTTTAAAGGAAATTGACAAAAAATATGGGTGGGTGGGGGGGGGGGGGTCCTTACTGCACCTGATATTACACAAATTATAATCAATGCCATTTTAACACATTTCTAATAATTAAAAAACTTTTTATAGTAAAGTTTAAATAAATATACATTTTGGGTCACGTTGACTTGGCTTATTGAGACATTATCAGGAGCTCCAGATCCAAATAATTTAGGTTTCTGGACTACCAAAGGGCCAGTGGATATCAATATATATCTTGAAGGTAATGTACTTTCATTCCATATACTGTATGTATCTTCCAATCATCGACACTTGACACCATATGCATCCATCATTTCTCTGCCATGGACTATACCGTCCTGACCAGTCTCACTAAACTTCACCATAAATGTCCACTTAAGTAAAAAATGTATTTAAAGCTTTATTTTCTTTGGTAGGTGCTATGAATATATATATTTAGTTCAGTACAGTATTATACTACAGTATACTGTATTTACATATCAGGTATAATATACAGCTTGCTTTGTATATTTTTGAGCATATAAATAAAGGTTATACTAAACTAAAAAGACCTAAGTACTATTTATTGACATGATACAGTTTATATACAAACTTTCACATTTACTTCTTTGATGGTTTTAACACAGCATAGGCAATTAGGAGTCCCACAACTGCATAAGTTGCTTTTGCCACCTGAAACAAATTTAAGGAAACATTAAATTCACATACTATTTAAAGACAACACACTCACCCCTTTGCTACAGCTTTTAATGAACATTGTATAGTACTGAGTACTCCCTCAAATTTCCAGCCCTCCATATAACCAGTTCCTTTAAACAATGGACTAAATTGGCTGACCTACTTTTCCCTCCAAAATTTATATTAAAAAATATATATATAAAAACTAATATTAGCAAGCAAGCATTCTTGAACATTGGTTCATCATTTAAAGTAATTTCCATAAAATTTTACATTTTTTCTATACAACTACTTTTTTATAATAAATATAATGCCACGTACATTAGCTCTTCCTGCAAGGGTGGAACCGTTGAAGTAGCGAGCCAGGCCCTTGAACTGTGAGCTGTCTACGCCTGAGTCACCAGCCATCTTGTTATCTGGAAAAAAATTTATTGTAGTAAAAGTCATGGATTAAAAGTCATGGAATCATGACAATATTTTTTTAATTATTAGGCATCTTAAATATGAATACCTTATACACTAGTTATTTTTTTACTACCTATTTACCTATTAGAAGTGTAGAATTACCTATTTACTTCTAGGTGGATAGGGGCATGAGGTGAAGGGAAACACACCAAACCATTTTTGTGCCAGCCAGGATTCAAACCTGGAATTCTCGACTGCAAGTCGAGAACGAACCCGACAGTACTTCCAAGACCCTTAATGTGAGAAAACATTTTTTCACCGATAGTATCATAAGCCCATGGACTAGCCCATTACTAAAGCCATCATCAGTTTAAAATTCAGTTCAATAAAGCCACAAGACTATGGGAGGGACCTTCAAGACGCCGCCGGCTTATAAGTTATGGACACTCAGAGCATTGTTAAGAATGTAGTGTGCCCCACACTGGTACCTAGTGAACATATTCACCCATATAGCCCAGGGTGTTCTGGTGCTCAGTGTCCTCCTCCATACCACTGGAAGTTATAATTCAATCATAAGTATAATACAATTTGGGTGCATTTGGATATCTGGTAATAAAAAAATTACCAGAATAAAAGTATTTCACAACGTAAATATTGTAGGAGCGAGGCAGCCCCCAGGCCTGAAGGACCGCCACACTCCCACCACCTCACCTCACCGGCGGGGAAAATAGGTTTCTATGGTGTCACAAGAGGCGAATATAAGGTACCTGAGCAGGGATGGTGGTCTGGGAGATCAGCTGTACTAGATGCCGGGGTGATGAGAGCCGTGTGTCTATTGGTCCACCACCGGCACTCTCTCCACTACCGGCCAATCACTGGGCGTCTTTCACAGCAGTTGGGAGCCTTAAGGGGCTTGGTCAGTGGTTCTTAATGTTACTATTTGTTTATTTTTATTTATATCTTTATTTATTTATTTATATTCAAGAAGGTATATCAGGTTGTAAAAGTATACACATTAGTGATGAAGTCGTACATTCTGGCAAAGCCACAAACACACATGACGTTCGGGGAGGATTCAACAAAAATTAATGCATCTACTTGTGAACTTGTAGTTCGCAAGTATTGTAGATGCATTATTTTTTTTGTAGTAGATAAAAAGTTAACCAAACTCTAAGAATAATCAAGCGTACCTTTGACTATAAGGAATAGCAGGTAGCGATTTAATTGTATAAATCTCTGGTGAGTCCCATTTGGATTAATGTATCCAAGCATGGAGACCTCATCTTCAGGTCATAGCTGCTCTGGAGAAGGTGCAACACCGGGCAACAAAAGTCATTCCAGAGCTAAATCAACTCTCATACCAGGTCAGGTTGAGGGCCACAGGGCTAACAGACATGACAGGGCTGATCTTATCAAAACTTTTAAAATACTGAACACTTTGGAGTATGTTGATCTTGATAATTACTTCATAAGGTCAGATGTAACACAAACAAGGAGCAACGGTTTGAAGTTCAACAAGCCAAAATGTAGGATTGAGAACCGATGTTTTTTCACCCACAGGGTTATAAACCCATGGAACAGCCTACCCGCCGAAGCCATAAATGTCAAAACTCTGTTTATTTTAAAATCCAGCTAAAAAAATCGTCAGGACAAATGGGGGAACCTTTGACAAGCCGCTGGCTTCCTGTCAGGTCTCCCCACTTGTTTACCAATTTGAGCGCGCGATGTTGATTGGTGGAGAGGTCGAGTGGTGGCGCCTGAGGCCCCGCCCACCACCTGAGGTGATCAGCTGAGCGAGTAAACATGTCTCACCTCCAGTACCTCGACGAGCTCGTCAAGGAATATTTATTATTTAGGGGTTTCAGCCACACACTCAGATCACTCGACAATGAGCTTAAAATTGACAAAGACAAGGGTTTCCGGGTAAGTAGGGTTGTGATAATAAATTACAAGTTATGTGTAATTTGCAACAAATGTTGGGTCAAATTTCATATTCACATTCTGCCGTAATCAGTTTTGGTTAGTCTTGTCTGGTGTTTGAAGTCCATTTTAAGCTAATGGGTGGGACTGTGTGCGTCCTCTCGGCCTTATAACAAATATTAAATAACATACACTGGATTTTATATGATGATTCAGCCACACTCCATCTATCAAATACTATCGTGCAAGAAGAGCCACACATCTATGGGACATCCAATAAAATCAGCAGACTCTTACATGTTGCTATGCTCGGCTTAGACTTGGCTATAAATATCTCTGGGAATTGTCTTGGCCTGCTGATGTAGACCTGACCAAATGTAAACTGTGGTAACAAAAATATTTGCTCACCCTCCGTCACTCTGTGATGGAGTGTGAAAAGGTACGTGAATTTAGAGACAACTCTGTAACAAATGTTCAAGAAATGTGTAAATATTTCATTCAAAACGATCTACTGCCATGTATTTTAGCCAAATATCCCCAGTTAGCTAAAACAATTGTGGAGAACTACAAGATTTTGTGATAAAATTAATCCTGAATGAAGAGAAAGTTAAATTTTTTTGCCTTTAGTTTTCATGGAGTTTAAATCTTAGTTTCTTATACAGGTATACTGTATAATCAAAGAATATTTTGGGGCATAAATAAATATATCACTTTGCAGGTGGATAGACTGGTTGACCAGGTGCTGAGCAGTATTCAAACATACGATTTAATAGGACTTCGGGAATTATGGGCACACTTAGACAGAAGAATTTTTGCTCGTCTTCCTCATACATTGTTGCCATGTAAGTTTTGAATAAGTTAATAATGTACAATTTGAAATCAAAGGAAAGAATTGTATATTGTTTCTAAATTTGAAACTTTTAAACTTGTGTTGCCTTTGGAATGAATGGTAATACATTTCCATAGAAAAATCCTCTTATTTTAGTTATAAAAATATTTGTACATAAAAATTATTTATGATACAGTATTTACAGTATATATAGTATAGTATACTGTATATAGTATAATACTGTATATACAGTATAGTATACAGGTAATATATATATAGTATAGAGAGAATCATTCACAGAGACATACTGGAGTCTGTCACTGAAGTAAGGCTGAAGGTATTGGAGGGAGTGACCTCTGGCTCCATAATGATGTAATTTAAATAGGTTATGGTGGTTAACAGTGTCTGGTAACAGCTGCTGGTATATGATCAAATAAACTAAGCAAGTTTGCATCTCTCGTGAAACAGTTTTTGGAATATGGTCAAATAAGCTAAGGAAGAAGTATTAAATTCTTTATGGAGCAGAGCTGCTTGTTTATGATAGATTAACTTAGCAAGAAATTAAGATTTTGAAATTAAAACTTGTTCAGACATACATTTCTTGTGTTTGTATTAAGTTTGTTGTTTTACCTGAGCTAGGAGTTTTGATTTGTTACAGGTGTGCGAAAATTTGAGACAAGCATCCTACGGCTGTATGTAGTCAACACTGTGCACACCAATAAACCAGACAAATTAATAGAGTTTTTTGAAAAGATGGCACCAGACCTGCAGAGCCAGTCAGAGTGGAGAGAATGGTTTAGTAAGTTATATTTGTCATTGCTTGTTTTATGGCTTAATGTAGTATGGAGCATAGAGCACTGAGAGGCTCTTGTCTTATTTTAATTGAAGTACATGGTGTAATCAGCAGAGGTGGCATGAGTTGATTAGGTTGTTTTCTGTTTAAATTTATAATCTATTTTGATATTTTCTTAAAATTCTTCTATACTGTACTACAAATTTCTTATGTAAAAGCTTCTGAAGTGAATATTTTTTCATATTATTTTTTGCAGTTCTTCCGTATCTGAAAGGTGTTGAAGACAACCCCTCATTTGCTATGTACTTCACACGACAGTGGCAAGACACACTCTTGGTCTCTCTTCACAACTTCCTGGCTGTAGTCTTCCAGGTAAAACTCAGCTCATGCAAGTGCAATAAAGCCTTGTTCTAACAAAATAATTTAACCTGTGGCCTGTCATAACTAATATTTTTTCTAAACTGGTGTCCATGTAACCCATTTGGATGCTTTCTAACGTAGAGATTTTATAGCCCTACAGATTTTTCTTCATATGTCATTGTTGAGTCAGACCAGTACTAGGAAGTACTGTATTACAAGACAGTTCGTTTATGAGACTGTTTTCTATACTTGTAAGAGTCACTACAGGTAACAAGCTTTTACAAATAAGTAACTGCTAGGGCACATTTTATTTTATTTATGCGATTAGTTGTTGAATTTAAGGATTATTTCTTATGTGTAAAAATATGTACAGTAATTCTAAGGTAAGAAAGTATGGGACTGTGACTTATTTTTCATCATTGTTTCATGTGATGTATATTAGCCAATGAAAAAAGATGAGATCAAGGCAAGTTAATATTGGGTTGACAGCTGAATGACAGTTGACTTAGTGAAGAGTTCTTTGATGTAATGCAGAGCCTGTGAATCCTATTGGCTCTTGGGAGGTCACTTAATGTTTATCCCTGGTGAGAGGCAAACCTTGCAATGTCTGCTTTGCAAGTTTCAATTGGTGACTTTTTCTGAAACGGTAATGTATAAAGCGTGAATGTATTAATATCATCTAAACGTATTCTTTTTATATTTTATCAGAGTATTGAACTACCAACTTTAGCTAGCTTCCGTGAAGAGGCCTCCAAGATTGCCAGACTTCAGGAAGAGAACGAGCTTCTGCGAGTACGCTTAGCAGCTCTCACCACCTCTGATCAGCCGACTTTAGAGCACCTAACTATTCCAGACCCCCCACCACCACCACATCTTATGGATGACTTTTATAATATTGCTCAGTAAGTAAATATGGAGATATTAAAACAATGAATTAAACGTGCTTTTTGGAATGAGAAATTCTAAGAGTATATAAAAGAATAACTTCCAAAGAGGCTAGAAAGATATATTTAGATAGGGCAGCCTGGAGGCTTCTTTGTCATGGCAACTCTGTGCATTGAAATTTCCCGGAGGACTGTGGTATCATTAACATTATTCACAACATAAGTACCAGATGTCTTCATAGTAATTCTGCTGCCCTTGCTAATTGTATTGTATCGCCTCTTTATTAAAATGAGCAATTTTTCATATTGGGAAAACAGTGAAATTGAAATTGTAGATTATAAATAAAACTTGTATTATTTATATGGGAACGTATAACGACATAGTCTGCATATGCAATTTGGCAGTACTGTACTGTATTGTATTAGTTAATTTTTTATTTTCTGTATAATTTTGAGTTACTGAATGGTAACATTTCTGTAGTTTTTTAGTAATTGTATTTACATTATGAAAACATGAAAAACATTTTGCAATATTTGGTTCTTCTTTTAGTTGCATTATAAACCCACATCTTGTACTGTATTACTTCTTAAAGGGTTGATACATTACATTTATATTACAGTAATTTATAGCAAGGGGACACGATAAAATTAAATGGCACCTGAGGAAATACAAGAAAAAATTTAAATAAACTAAACTATTTTGATCTGAGGGATTCAAACAAACCATCTAATGCACGCATTACATAGTATAGTGTACAGTAGAGCCTCGGTCTATGAATTTAATCCGTGCCAAGAGATGATACGTAAACTGAATAGTCGTACACTGAATCAATTTTCCCATAAGAAATATTGTAAATTGAATTAATCCGTGCCACACACTCAAAAATATTAACTTTAAAAATATATTTTATACAGAATACTAATCATATTTTTTACTGTACCTTACCTTTATTGAGAACTCTTGTTGGCATATGGAAGACGGTTAGAAGAAGGGAAGGAGGAGAGGTGTTAATGTTTGCAAGGGGAGTCCCCCTTCCATTATAACATCAGGCAGTAATGACATTTCTGGGGTACTCTCTCTCCTATGTTTTGTATTCATGCCACTAGGATCTGGTTGTGACTTACTGCTTATTTGTCTCACAAAGAATGTCTTAAAAGCACTTGTTTTCCCCTATAGTTTAACACTTGTCAGTAGTGAGACATCACATTGTCATTAAAAAGGTTAACACAACGGCCTGCTACAGCTTTATCTGGGCATGTCTTTTCAGCAAAACTTTGCAGCTCTTCCCATACTGAATACATTTTCCTAGCTAGATCAACCACATGCATACCGTCTTCATGTTTATGCATGTTTACGAATTATCTCGTTTTTATCGTCTAACATCATCCTCGCAACCATTTTCTTAAGTTGGAATTTACCACTGACCTTCTTGGGACCCATGGCATGATCTGTTATAAGAACTTTTTGTTCAGAAACAAAAAAGCACGAAAACAATGAAATTCTTCACAGAGAATTCAAGTGCGGTCATCACTAGGTGGAATACATTGGTAAACCGAGTATGCCTCTCCCGACACCCAGCAGAACCCGTGCACCTGAACCATACACGTACAATATCAACAAGTGATGCCTACTTCGGAGCAAACGTCATACACTGGGTCAGATTTTACAGCAAAATTGTCATCGTGCACCAAAAAATTCATACCCTGGGGCATTTGTAGGTCGAGGTTCCACTTTTAAAACACATGAGGGGAAATCCATATAACATGTTATATTTATCACTTGCCCAATAATGTTGACCAAACCACACACTAGAAAGTGAATGGACGACAACGTTTCGGTCCATCCTGGACCATTCTCAAGTCGATTGAGAATGATCCAGGACAGACCAAAACGTCGTCGTCCCTTCACTTTCTAGTGTGTGGTTTGGTCAACATATTTCAGCCACGTTATTGTGACTCCTCTTGCCCAATAATGTTTACTCTGAACTAAACACTTGACGAGTGAGGTTGGTATGTCACCACACTCCCCAAAACGGTACCTCCTTCAACCAGAAGCTTTCTGCTGAGTGGGAGGGCAGAGAGTCTACACAACAGTATGGAAAAGATACTTTACTAACACATTCTCTCCCATATACAACTTGACATACATAAACAATGACAAGATTCACGAAAATTAAAAATTTGAATTAAATAAAACTAAAAAACTAATATATTGTACATTTAATACAAATAAAATCAGACATTGCAATTTATGTCTCAGCATAATAAAAACTATTGAAACATTCATGTATAAGGCATCTAGACATTTTCAGTCCATTTAGGCAGGATTGCGTACAGCATGGTTCTATAATGAATTTTCAAACATCTCTACAGGGTCATAGAAGTGCCAGGGAGTCACTGGAGATAGTCAATACAGTACAGCTTAGAGTGACCATCGGAAGTCAGTCCTGAAAATTTCATAGCTATTCCAAGTCCTCTCATGGCATCCCGAGTGACAGTGAGAGTGGCCAACCAGCAATCGGCCTGCTTGCTGCTTGGTCACCAACACTGATCACTACCAGGTGGTGGTACTAGGCCCTACCCTGGGTCTCCAGGACGCATAAGGAAAAAGCAGAAGGCTTACTGGATCATGCAAGGCCCATACGAGGCATCTAGTTATATCCACCTAAATGGGTGCATATCATGCAGCAAGAAACTTTGTAATCATTCGAACTCTGTCTTCGATAATGTTAACGAGCATTAATGAAACACATCTATCAGTGTCGGGCCAAATAAAACTGTATAAATGAACTTTGGAGAATTAATTTTTTAACTTCCTTCTCAAGTGACGAAAAATTTAAGGAAAAATGGAGAAGATTCGCACAAGAATCACTGATCTCACCCTTTCCGTCACATTCAATAATACAGTACAGTACTGTATATGAATACAGGAAAGACTTTAAAATGATACAGTTTAATGATAAACTAATCTTATAATGACACTAGTATTGAAATCCCCTGAGCTTACCTCCAGTTACAATTCATCTCCAGTACTGTATACATAGAGCATATATTTGTACAGAGTCCAATAGTATACTTTACCACATTGATAATTGATTTAAAATATCACTATGTAATTTAATATTACAACAAGGCGAGTTCTACCACTTTACATCAGCGTAATGAGTAATTTAATATAATTTACGAACTTCGCCATAATTGCCATGATTGGCAGGAGCGACAGTCTTGGAGACAAATAGTAACCTATTAATTGCCTTGTTAAATCATAAGAAAATGTACTATACCTTATTATTAATATTATTATTATTATTAGAGGCCCCTGTGGTCTCCCTGATAACTCTAGGACCTGTCTTCCTGACATAACTAAGTACTGTATTCCTGAAAATGGAGAAAATCCTGAATTTGTCTGGCTTCCCGTCCAGACGGGAAGCCAGACTCTGACTATAGACTCTGACAGAGTCTATATTGGACTCTGTACAAATATATGCTTTATGTATACAGTACTGGAGATGAATTGTAACTGGAGGTAAGCTCAGGGGATTTCAATACTAGTGTCATTATAAGATTAGTTTATCATTAAACTGTATCATTTTAAAGTCTTTCCTGTATTCATATACAGTACTGTATTATTGAATGTGACGGAAAGGGTGAGATCAGTGATTCGTTTTCTGTTGTGTTGATAATGACTTCAATCCTCCTTTACTTATTATGCTCCCATCTTGTCCTCTGTTTGGGGCACAATGATGTGGCTTGAGCTCTTGGTCTGAGGCCAGCATGCCCAGACAATCCTAGCCAACATCCAATCTGGCTGCAACCTGACCAAAGTTGTTGGTTGAAGTTCGTCTCCCTGACATTACATGAACCAGCAGAAATATTTTGTGGGACGAGTTGCAGTGGTGCAGGATGTTAGCCTACTCTGACTACTGTATAATGATCCTCTCCAATGGCACCTTTGGTGATCTTGCTTTGGGGAGCACCTGAGTGTCTTGTTTGGAAAGGAGTTTTTCACATTCGCAGATAGATCGATCTTGACGTGTTCAGGTAGTTCACCGTGTTAATGGATTTAAATTTTTTTGTTGTAGTTTTAATCTTGAATGTTAAGTGCTGTACTAACATTCTCGAGCTACAAAGTAACTATGAAGATAATAGCCTAAAATTATGAAATACTGTATTTACTTTGGGTATGCGGGAAATCACTTGTAAAGTACATTATAGCATGTCTTGAATGCTGACAAGTGTGGTGGTTTAATCTCAAAGTTAATAGTACTTACTAGATACTAAGGTATTTGAAATATTGCCAAATGAGAAAAAACTAAACAAATTTTTATATTATTAACAGGGAAACCCCATCATCAGATACTCAACTGAAATCTTTAAAGACAATACTCTTTGGGCTGGGTGGAGGTCTTCCTACCTCACCGATCCTTGGTCGGCGGGGAACAGGTGGAGGCACCACAGCATCCCCTCAACCCAGTCCTATTGGTCATGCCCCAACATCTAGTAATCAAGTAAGGTTTAATGTTGTATTTGAAACCGGTTCATTTTTATACTTCATTTTGAATATGTATAATAATAGCAGGACCGTGCTTAATTCAGAGCTTATATCAATTAGCTAATTTCTTTGGCAAGTGTCCAGCTCACCCATAAATGCTTGGCAAGTGTCCAGAACACCTGTTGACACTTGGCAAGTGTCCAGCTCACACGTGGATGCTTGGCAAGTGTCCAGCTCGCCCGTGGACGCTCAGCAAGTGTCCAGCTCACCTGTAGATGCTTGGCAAGTGTCCAGCTCGCCCGTGGATGCTTGGCAAGTGTCCAGCTCGCCCGTGGATGCTTGGCAAGTGTCCAGCTCACCCGTGGACGCTTGGCAAGTGTCCAGCTCGCCCGTGGATGCTTGACAAGTGTCCAGCTCACCCGTGGACGCTTGGCAAGTATCCAGAACATCCGTGGACATTTGGCAAGTGTTCAGCTCACCCATGCTCAAAAGGTTGCCTCCTTTTGAGGTAATCGAGGAATACTATACATGGATTTCTCCTCTTGAGGTATAACCTATATACATAAACTGTAGGAATGTTATATATTTGTTATATATTGCTGTATATGTTTTGTTTTTCTTAGGGTCCTTCATCTGGGTCAGGTCACCCAGTGGTGAGAAGAACAGCTTCTCAAGCACCAGCTGAGGAGAAGAAAAGAATGCGATCTTCTAGTGTGGCGAGCATGTCTTCAAGGTGAGTTTGATGGGGAACTTTCCATGAGTGATATTTGCAGTCTGTCATTGTACTGCTGTAAAATGTACAAGTTTATTTCTATTTAATTGTAAATTTTCAACAGTGTGTCAGAGTATCTTGTTCTGAAGTTAATCACTTAACACTGTTATAGAAGAATTTTGTTTAACTGTAATATTCATTTGTAAATTTTGCTTTGGCAACTGAAAAAATATATGGAAACATTTACATAAATAAATTGGACATAGAGTGCACTAATTGCAGTAAGTTCAGACAGACTATTTGCTGATTACATCTCTCTTGAGTAATATATATTGTGCATATAATATTTAATATTTTTTTTTTGTACACTAGCTTTCCTTAATAAATAAAATTTCTTCCTTGAATAGTCGTAATAGTGGTGAACACGTTCCTGTGAAGAGACTGGTCCAGACGACAGCCTCAGCCTCAAGACCTTCGCGCTCTCCAACAAAGATCAGGCCACAGGAAGAATCTACCTCATACACAAAAACTGACATAACCAATGACAAAGCTTCTTTTTTATTGCTGGGACAGGTAGGATACTTATAAACTTAGTATCAGGTATGTCCTTAATTTGTTTGAGGGACATTTTCTTGGAAAACCTCACTCAAATCAAATTGCAAATTTAGGTTAAGGTTATTTGGGTCAGATGGGAATGTATTCCAGAGGCTTCTTAATTTCTCATTTCTCTCTTAAAAAGCTCATACAAAAGATACTTTCTAAATTATAGTTTTCAGTTGCATCTTGTGGTAAGAATCCAGTATGTCACAGACCAGATTCATGAACCAGTCAGCTGGGATGATATTCAGGCATTTGTGTTGCTATGATCATTTCACATGTCCTTGCAGTGTCATAAGATGCTAGGGAAAACTGTAGAAAAATCTATGACCAGCTCAGAATGACCATCAGAGATACAAGTACAACCATAAAGACTCGACACTTTATTATTCCTCGGCCATCAGCTGGTGGCAGCACCAGTCATATTCAGCCCAGAATGACCATCAGAGGTATAGGTACAACTATAAAGACTCGACACTTTATTATTCCTCGGCCATCAGTTGGTGGCAGCACCAGTCATACCTAGGTTCCCTGATCCCATTCCCATTACATTCTTTCTGACTGTGTCCATGCATAGTTTGGCAGAGACCAATTTTAGTGACAAATAACTTGTTTTAATCCCATGCAACATTGCTTTCTAGTGCACATGGGTCTATGGTATATAGTATGCAGTGGTAGTACATATATATAGTATCATCCCTTTCAAATGGATGTATTCATTCCACTTCCCTTCTGCTGCAACTGAGGTTCCATTGAATCTGTGTTGTTTTCACAATTCTATACCAAATACCTGTACTGTATTATTTGTTTTTAATTGTGCCAAACAAATTAACACACTTGTGTACATTTTGATATAAAACTTACTGAGAAAATGTACTGTACTGTAGTTTTTAAATATTTGGTTGAAATTATTTAAATCTTTGGCACTGAGCTCAAGTCAAGCTCCACTGGAAGTCTTACATTACTTGTTGGCAATGGAATATAATGATTATACTGCACTTCCAGGAATAACTTCCATTATACTGGAAGTTCTGCACTTTCAGAACATTATTTCTATATATTACATTTTGTTTACCAACTTCTGTGTGACTGCAAGTCCACTGTATATATTATACAGTAAGCTGTATTCAGTATACTGTACCAGTATTCACCTCACTTCACATTTGTGTTTCTAACAAGTCTGTGTGTCCTTGATTTCCTGGCATGTCCGTTTAGCCAGGCAAAAGTGGTGCGCAGTAGTGAGTTCACTCTTTGACTTTATTCTACTTCATTCATTCTTGGTTCTGTATACAGATTTCTGTTCTTGGGATGCAAGTGTTGTGAAGTGCTTGAGTTATTATGGTAAGTGCAGAGAGCTTAGAGTATTTGAGGTTAGAAAAATACCAGTAAGAAAATTTAAGATTTGCTTTCAAGTTCTTTTCTGTGTTTCTTGCAGGAGGAGTATTGTGAGCATAGAGCAGTGGTGACACATGCTGTGTTTAATCCTTCAGGGACGCTGGTGGCATCAGCAGACACTGATGGTGTAGTCAAACTCTGGACACCTTCACCCTCTCCTAAGTATGTCTGAGCATATTTTAGTACTGTATTTGCTTGAAAAATTTGACAGCCGACAATTGTTCTATATGTGCTGCCTTAGTCGTGAAAAGTTGGTCAAGTTTGGTGTGTATTGAATGAACATGTATTGACAGCAAAGCTACACAAGTACATACTGCAATGTCATTGTGTAAAAGTGATTTTTTGTATTTACATTTAGTGATAAAATCTAGTGTAGAAAGCTGTCATATTTAATGAGACAATAAAATCACACCTAGCCAAGATTGTGTTATCTTGTGGCTGTTAAAGAGAGCAATTGAGAATAGTATTAAAATAGAA
The DNA here is from genome assembly GCF_040958095.1 of Procambarus clarkii. Classification (NCBI taxonomy): domain Eukaryota; kingdom Metazoa; phylum Arthropoda; class Malacostraca; order Decapoda; family Cambaridae; genus Procambarus; species Procambarus clarkii. The sequence continues at coordinate 29,070,277 of NC_091180.1, forward strand.
CTCTCCTTGGAGAACCTTGGAGGTTCGAATCCTCGTCACGGCCCTTGTGGATTTGTTCTCCTTGGAGTAGTTCTCATTAATGAAGTTGAACTTATAAAACAGTTTAATTCACAAAAGTATACAAATAACTCCACTTATTTCTGATATACATTAATAATGAAAGATGGTGACATACTGTGTTTACAGAGAACATCCTAAGTAAAACAACTGCATTTGCTTTTTCTTTTGGATTGATAATAGTATGAAACAAGGTACAGTGATTGAACTCTTTTCCTCACAGTTTGTAGCCAACAGAAGCTTGAAGATGAGTGCCAATGTAACACCAATTCCTTTATATACCTTATATACTCTTATCTTCAGCATTCATTGGTGAAGATTAGAGCAACAAGGATAATGGCTAGTAATGTAAACCCAAGAGTGGCAGTGATGGCATCACTCTCATGGCACCACAAGACACATTACCTTCCACATTAGAGTAGGGCTAATACAGTATTGTGATGTTGGTGATACAGTACTGTGATGTTGGTGATACAGTACTGTGATGCTGGTAATACAGTACTGTGGTGTTGTTGATACAGTACTGTGATGTTGGTGATACAGTACTGTGATGCTGGTAATACAGTACTGTGGTGTTGTTGATACAGTACTGTGATGTTGGTGATACAGTACTGTAATGCTGGTAAAAAAAAATTAAAATTCTGAACTGTCCTTAATTAGTTTCATAATTACAATTATTTTATTTATAGATTCTGAAACATTGTATGGTATACAGGACTCAGTGTGGTGTGGTGGTTAAGAGTGCTGTGACAGCAGTGGAATGGTTACCACGTGGAGAACGATTCTTGCTCATAGCCACCAAAGCTGCCACCTTGCGTCTCTTTGACACCCGAGACAAGAAGACAGTGTGGGACATTGGACCAGATACGTGTCCAGCTTTTAAGGACCAGAGGTTAGAGCACATCATGTTTGCAAATAAAAGTTGTAATAATCTAGTTTAAACTTTGGCATGTGTAAGCAAGTCATAGAAGCACTTTTGCTGAAAGATTTTTTAACAAATTTATAAGGAGAAAATATTTGACATGATGGAAGTGGTATGCATGGAGCAGCCAGACATGCATGCACTATGGGCACGTGGGTTGGATCACATTGTATGGCCTCAATATTGTCTCATACGTCACGTTCTTGTGATATCACTGTGCAAGTGTACACTATTGTATTGGTTTTAAACGTTAATATCTATATGAATGTCATTATTAAACTTTAAGAATGTAATGTTACTTAATGCAAGGGTATAATTTAATGTGGTGTAATTGATAAGATTCTTCATATGTTATCTAGCAATGTTAAAAGTGTGGGAATGTTCTGATTGTAGTCTCTTCCCTTTACAAACCTGTAGAATAATGGGTGTACGTGTTAGTCCTGGTGAGGGCAGTGCTGTGGTAAGCGTTGCCCCACGTGTGCGGCCGCAGGGAACCTCAACACCCCCGGCACCCCCGGCACTACACACTCTTGATATGAAGAGTCTGAAAGTGGAGGTATGGTATTGCTAGAGCCATAAGGATCATATACCACTTTTAGGGGTCTAATGACAATTTAGTATTGTGATCATAAGTAAATTAGCAGTTACCTCCATCTTCTGCTTTAAGCAGTGTTATGATAAACTGTTAGAGCATCAGAGGGAGTAAATAGCGCTAGAAGGTAGGGGCCCAGTATCTAGATCTCACTTATCATAGATGCAGATACATCCACATATTGTATATATATTTAAGACTAAATGTGATATAATAAATAAGTAAAGGAAGATTAAGCTTGAGTTTTATTGGGTAAGTGATATGTAGTCAAGTATTTCCACACCATTGTTGCCATAGTCATATGACCTCAGCACACACTAAACACAAAAATGATCATGAGCTCACACAGGCAGCTTAACCTCTTTAGTATTCTTTTAATTTCAAATTTTCTTTGCCCCAGAATTCCTATAAGATAGAAGGTGGTGTAGTCAATGGCTGTATCATGAACCATAATGGTGGCTTGCTTGTGTGTGGCTGTAATGACGGCTCAGTCAGGATTATTGATCTACGATGCCCTGATGTCATAGCCTCTTGGCCAGCACACCAAGGGGAAGTATTCACCGTTCGACTGTCGCCTCAAGAGAACAACATCTACACCATTGGCAGTGATAATAGAGTAAGTATGGATAAATTGTTTGTCTAATCAATATGGTTAATTAATCTTTAGTCTTAAATTTATTTTTTCTGGGGGAGCCCCTTGTGGCTTCCTGAAACTACTATACTGATATAGTGCCAGACTATAAAATGCCATCAGTCCAGTTCTGATTGCAGTGTTGTCTTATTGCCTATTGGGGACCATGAGCCAGAACCTGGCCCTCCTTTCCCCAGAGGCACAGGGAGCAGTGGCACTGAAAAATTTAATGAAAATTTATTCATGTCTGCCATCATAAAGGGAAGAAACCCAGAACGTCAGAGAAACAAAACAAACTACTTCTTGGTTAGAAACGAGACTGCAGCCTCAAAACGACTGAAAGAAATTCCCCAACAATGTAAACCAATGATCGAAAATTAATGAAACTAGCATGAGCTAGTTAGCCCCATCTCTACCCCTCGTTTGTGGGGAGGAGGGAGGCAGACCGGATCAGCCAGCTGCTCTACCACTAGTTCTAAAATCTTTTGAAACCTTGCAAACTGAAGCTATGCATCTCATCTTTGGGGCTCCAAAAGTTTACAAGAATAATTAATATGAGAACAGAGTTAAAATTACCTACCATAAGTGAGATAATTTTGTCCATTAGCACAGTTTTTGGCATGAGGACATTGAGTAGATCTCGGCAACACATGAAGTTTCAAGCTCAACTTTCTAATATGCTACACTTACCTGAGGTCTATAAAAGAAGAGCAAAATCTGATTATGCATTTTGGTTCTTAAAGGTAGCCAACTCCATCAAAATATTAAATATGTACCCAACTCAATTAATGATTAATCAACCAGTTACTCCATGGGATAACTGGGATCTATCAGTTGATTTTGTAAATGCGCCCGGTTTGGTGCCTTCTTTTGATAATTACTTACTTACTTACTTGTAAATGCGCCCAAGAAAGATAGTGTACACTCTACATTATTAAAACAGTTAATACTGAAAAGCACCACTGAGAGTACTCATGTTATATGTAATGTTGTGTATCAGTGCTATACCAATGGTTCTGTAGAAGTAGGTGGAATATGTACCGGATGTGCAATGATTATTTGAACAATCTTCTCTCGTACATACAGCAATGAAGCACATCAATGACTGGGCAAGTACAACTCAAACTGAACTTGCAGGCATATACCTTGCCATTGAATTTTTAAAAAACAAAGGCAGTGGACTTATTTACTGTAATCTGCAGAGTGCACTCCTGGCATTGAATGCACATAGTAGTAACACCCAGAAAATAGTCAGTGATATTCGAATGAATGTTTTAGCTGCTAAAGAAAACAGATTTGAAATTAAATTCCTATGGATACCATCACATGTTGGCATCTCAAGGCACGACATTGTTGATATGCTTGCAAAGACAGCCTGTAGAAAACCAATAAGTTACATCATGAGCAGTTCATGATCATTGTGAAGCCGTGAGTCAGCCTTTCACCTACAGTAGTTTTACAGTAGAGTAATGACTTCTAGCTCCTTTTGATTACACTCTGAGTCTTTAACTGATGTTTATACATTAATTTCATATTTTCAAGAAGATTGTAAGGTTATTTATATTTGTTGATAGTTTTATTGTCATGGTCTTTATTAAATTATATTAATGTTTATTATTATTAATTATTATATGTTTTACAACTTTTATTTATATATTTTAGCTAATTTTTATCAAGCAATTATGTACATGAATGCATGCACATGCATATACACTTACATATAATGTAAATACAGTAAATAGAGTCATGATTTCACCAGTTCGCTTGTTGGAGTATGGCCCAGACAGGTGCACGTGTAATGGACCACATCCTCCATGAGCGTGCTGCTGGGCCCTTCCTGGTTGGCGTTGGAGGAGGAGCAGGTTCAGGCCGTAGTGTTTTACTACGTCCCTATGGTCCATTGTTTGCTCTACATCAGGATGGCGATCATGTACTAACTTGTTCACCATCTGGGCCTATTGTGTATAAGGTTAGTAGGTTGCATGATAAAAATAAATGTATGCAGATTTAAGCTGCTTCGAGCAAGAAGTGCACGTTGGGTAGATGAAACCTTTGCTGATGTGCTGATGTAATGCCTACTAATAGTTACAAATACAGTATAGCTATATTTTAAGTAGTTTTAAGTCTGGTTTTAACACATACAAACTACTCAACTTTACATTATTTCAATTTACAGCTCTATTCATAAAAAAAATGGTTCCTAGTATCCTTTCTACATATTTTATCTTCTTAAGTTTCCAACACTGCTCTCTAGTTCTGATTATTTCAGTTTCAAAAACACTTTGCTATCTAGTTCCTCATTTTTTTTTTTAACAAAGTTGTGTTGGAGTATTTTTCATTTTTATGGCTTGGCACTGTTCAGTAACTCTGCTTAGCATAAGTCACTAGTACACACAGAACGCTGAAGAACGGCAGGCTTTTAGTAACAATATCAGCACATTGTGGACAAATATCACAAATAGTCTTGTCCCATGCACATTATGGGGAACTCGTGGTGTTCACAGATCACTCCTGAAACAAGGAAAATATTTAAACACACAACCTACCTTTGAAAGATGTTTGGATAGATTAGACTGCTAAGCAACTCTCTGACCTACTAAACCCCCTTTTAATCCGACCGCCCCAACCACAAGGTGGAGGTCCAAGCCATGCAAGGATCAGGAGGAAATTCCCCTTGCCAGGCACAAGTGAATAAACATCAGTGATTCTTCCCAAGACCCATTGGTTTGTTAAAGCTGAGTTAACTTGCCATTCTTGGACATTGTAATTTATAGGGGGTAATTTATAATGAATGTAATTTATACATTCCTTTATTCTTTTGAATGCTTCACAGTATGTATACATGCCAATTGATTTGTGTGTCTCTTGCTCCTCCTCCTCTTTGATTCAAAGCCTCTTTCCCTGGTGCCATCAGCAAGGACCATTTACCATCAGATATCTTCCCTGAGGTTTTTGTTTCTTCTCATTGTTGGGCTCCTCAAATTAAAGATGTGGCAGGTAGTGCCTGGAGACATGATCATTGCTGTAAGAGTGTTGAGCAGGAGTGACATAGTCAGAGTATGATGGTTGTGCTTTCTTCAGTTCTTAGAGGTAGAGATTATCACTACAAGTGTTCATTTATTATTTTAAATAATTATAATTAAATAATAATAATGACTTATTATTTATTTTTTCCATGGCTGTCCTTTCTTGTTGATGGTAGAAAAGGTTTGAATGTGGTGTTCCAGTGACTCATGTGTGTGATGACCCTTGCCTTCAGTCTTTGTCTGAGGAGAGGAAAATAATGATGCCCAGGGTTAGTAAATTTCATTGGGCTTGTCCCTCGCCATCCTGACAGCCTATTGTGATGAGCCCTAGTGATGGTATGATGGAGAGGGGGGAAGGGGGAAGGACATCTGGCTGCCTTTTGACAGGCATAGACTCAAAATGCCTGGGATTTTGAGCTAATTACTTAGAAGTTTTGCTCAAGTTTAGTGTCTTGTTGCTCTTGTCCAATGTCTGAGTTTTGGCCAGCTGTCTACTTCACTTCTCAGCACTGTCATTTGCAACATATTGATATAGGTGTGACAGCATCTCATTCCCTGCCTTTTTCTAATGGCAAAGAAGATTCTGTCATGCCCTGTTTCATTTTAAGTCTTTCATAGCTGAATACAGTACTTACCCTTGCAACAGTAACAAGTCCCATTGATCCTGGAGAGAGGGAAGTTGGGACTTTTAAGTGCCTTTAAAGGAATGACATGGAACATTGAACCCTTCCATGGACACAACAAACAACACCTAGGCAGACCATATTAAGTATCATAAGCTGGGACAAAGGAAAACACAACTCACCAGTTGTGATTTTCACACAGCTTCTCAAACAGTGTCTCCATTGTCAACCCAAGTTAGGAGCAATAATTGAGATACTTATGAACAGGGCTCCTGGCCTACCCAGCTATGGAAAAAACAGCCTTCCCCAAAGCAAGAAAGGAGAAAGTGAAAATCTCTTTACCCGAAAACAGTTGCCCCATTTAGAGCCTCAAGGGTTGAGGACCCAGCAGCATCAGCCTCCAACCCCAAATCCACCAGCACGGCTAGAAATCAAAAGCATTTATTTATTGCAGTCAGTGAGGGAAACTGACTGCGATCAATAAATCATTGTCCGTGACAGTGGTCAAGAGGAATGCCAGTGGTTGCTGGAATCGAGAACTCTGCACCGAAGAAATATAAGAAAACTCACTTTTGCAAACGGAGTGGTAAACAGATGGAACATGTTAGCCGAGAAAGTGGTGGAGGCCAAATCCATCAGTAGTTTCAAAGCGTTGTATAACAAAGAGTGCTGGGAAGACGGGACACGAGTGTAGTGCTCATTCTGTAACTACACTTAGGTAATTATGTAATTACTACATTCTGCAAATCTACAGAATCAAACTTGAAGCCTGTAAATGATGCCATAACACCTCAATCAGAAGAGTCACTGGCAAGGAAATGGGAAAGAATGGTTATGAAAAGTCTTGTGCATTTTTTCTATAATATAGTGAAAAGGCATATACAGTAGTTGTGAAAAAGTTGGACATTATAATTTATTCTGTGTAATATAGGAATATTTGTAATACAGTAGTTTGATTTCGAAATCCTGAATATACTATAGTTTTATAAAATACAGTATACTTTTCTAACTTCGTCAAAAGCATTACTGTATTTGTGTTTCTATTATGTTCTATAATACCCATATTTAAAGCTTATCACTTGCTCAAATATTCTCATTAATTACTATCACTAATTCTTACTCATGTCTGTAGCCATGAAACAGTTTAAATATTAGTGACAATATACTTGCTTGATAGTACTGTACAGTATACAAGTTGTGAACTGCCAGTAAAATGACACATTTTATCTTAGGTTGGTGACAGCAGTCTGGAGCAGGCACTGGTGGTAGGAGGACACAAGTCACCTGTAGTTACAGTGGACTGGTGTAATGCACTCCAATGTGGCACGTCGGTAGCGGCAGCACTTGATGGCTCCGTCACTGTTGCCACTTTAATGCATCAGTGAAAAGATTTTGTGTGCATGCATACATGTGAAAATAATCACTGAAAGCAAGCCCACACCCAATATTTTTTATACATTACTGCAAGATAACTTTAGTACAATATCAGTTTTTATATAGTTTAGTTAATATATACTGTATGAGAAAAAATTTTAACATTAAATTTAGAGATGCATATGAAACTACTACAATGGCAATCCCTTTTTTTTTTTTTTTTTTTTTTACATTATGCTTTTAAATGTTTAAATATGAAATTTTAGATTTATATGGAAAGAAATCCTTAAGGATTACTTTGGCTGTGTATTAATATTGGTAGTCAGAAAATGTGAGGCTTGCAGGTTGACTAAACATTCCTCATGAAAACCTACTCGAGACATCCTCGCCAGGTTCTCTGCAACTGTTGTCAGTATGTTCTGCTAAAATTTACAGGTAAATAGATAATACTGTGCCACTCCCCATTTGGACACACTTCCTGGTGAAGGTTTACCAATTTTAATAAAGAAAATCATTTTTTACTAGTGTCGACTGCTCCACGTGTGTGAACACCAAACCATCATGGTCACGTGTGGAAAGTGTTTAGTATTTTTTAGTACTGTTTAGTACTTTAGTAGGAGGTACTCATATTAAAGTCGTATGGCGCAGATGGGTGATAGACAAAAGGTTGTGTGTTCAATTTCCACAGCATGGGAAATAGACTTACAGGTTCCAGAAGATGAAGGAAATGTCAGCACTGTGAAGAAATGCCCAACACACCACTGGAACATTATCTAACACCGTGCAGTTACAAACCCAATAAGATTTCAACTTGGATTCAACAGAGCAGTTGTTGTTGTTAAACACATGGGGCAAAATCTTATTGAAGCGACCATACGAGTCATAAGTACTCATTCTCTGCCTAAGTAAAACGGAAACAAGCAACATTTAGTGGGCCAGCCAGAGGCTTAGGGCCTGCACAGGACATTATTATTATTATTTTCCATGAGGAAAAAAAAAAATTCCCCACAGCGGGACAGAAATGTTACGGTAAAGTTTCCTTTCACTTGATTCCTCTGTTCACCTAGTAGTAAATAAGTACCTGGGAGTTAACTTTGGCAACTGTTGTGGGTTGCATCTTAAGTCAGAAGCAAGGTACCCCCTATGCCAGCAGGGCTTCCTGTCCCCAACTTTGGGAAACCATCATGATTAAAACCAACTGTGATAAATTACTGGAATGAGAAAAAAAATCCTGAAAGTGTTTATTAGTTGTCTCTTGTGATGAGCATCTTGTAAAACATTGATACTGTGGCCTGGATGGCAGCAGCAACACATCAACAGCTTGTGTGGTGTAACAGGTCCATGCCTCTTGTCACCTCAATTCTTTAGTGTGTAAAATTTGTAAATATATCTAATACAAAATATAATTTTATCTATAGAAGATAAGTACAATAGTCATAGAAGTAAATATTGGTTTATGTAATTTTATTAAGTGATACCTAAAATAAGTGCATATTTATACATTAATAAGATTAAAATTTCATATTTTTATCTATATTCTGTATATTTATTCTTCCTTTAGTCCATTGACTTGCAAAAATATTTTAAGGATAGACAGATGTCTTTCTGTGCAGTGATGCAAATGTCTACGCTGCCCTTCTTCACCCCTTCCTAGCACAAACTTGTGGAGGTAGCCTGGGCACCATTGTCGACACGTATGCTAGAATGCCTATCATGAGCCATCAGACCACTCTTGCTCCAAAAACCTTTTTATACCCTCACAATGGAGCCTTCAATTGAGGCACCTTAATCTCCTACCAGGAATAACCATTAGACCAGTGGTCAACTGGTGGTCTGCAATTGTTTGTGTATTGTATATTACTATTTTCTTTAACCGTTATATTTAATGGCATCAAATAGTTTGACTTTAATAACTTATGATTTCTTGTTTGGTGGACTGTGGGATTCACATCTGTAATCAGCGGGATTTAAAATTATGAATTTGGTGACCAGTGAGCTCCGGAAAGGTTGGCAACTGCTGATCTAGCATGTCCTTGTCAAATCCACATACTGTAAATTTTACCTGGCTGCATTCCAATTTCTTGGCACACTGGTTACCAACACAAGTTGCTAGTGGTTCTGGCTACTCTTCCCACCTTCTGACATCCCACTTGGGGTTATGGCTGATGAACAACTTACCTTCCTATCTTGTATTCAGCTGAAACTGATGCTGACATTGCAAAATATTGTACCCACAAATACTCTCCACTCATCATGTGCAACCATTAGTCTTGTTATTGTACCCTTTTAACCCTTCACAAAATCAAAATCTTACAGATGCAAGATGGACAAATTTTGCTAGATTTCCAGCCACATTGGTATTGTCTCTAATAACCCTTGTGGACACCTGCTGCTACTAATGAAGCCATTTTTGCCTGTCCAGCTCTTTGGAATCAACTACTTGCTTGAATTTCTAGCATGTCATTCATAACACTAACCAGAACTGTTGGAGATAGATGGTCGGTCTTTAGAAACAAGCGGAAGAACTTGAGCCACAAACTCAACCCTCTGTAAGGTGCTGGTTTGAGAGCATTGTAGAGCACCTCCTCAATGTCTATTTTCAGGAAGATAGTAAACTTTATTTTCTCAGTGTTCTCTAAAATATTTGTGGTAATCCCAATACTGTATGTTGAATGGTGAAAAAAAAAAACAAAATTTATTTTCAAAACTTTCATTACGAACATGCATATTATTTAACTGTACGTTTTATCTCGTTGTTGGACAAGATACAGCACAGCATATATATATATTTTGTTTCTTAAAATTTAGTTTTCATGTCCAGTGATGATGCAGAAATTGTTCAAAATCCCACAATTTATCAACAGTTCAACTTACCTATAGTAAATGAGTTCATTTATGATTGATTGCAAAACCAAATTAACCACTTACGCTTCCATTAACTACATAATGGTCCACACTTGACAGGAACAGTAATAATACTTAATGTAAATAAATAAATGGCTATTTGAGTACCCAAAATTGAACTTTTAAAATCATGTAAGAAATGATAGTAGCAAGATGATATCGATCAGTGACTCGGAAAAGTCAAGACATTGTACAAAGAAAATGCAGGGCACTTGACTACCTGAAAGAAATCACTTAACTGCACCCATATATTTAAGTAAATACTTCCAGGGCAATACAAACATTCACACATTAGTCTTGTCAGTTTCCCTATTCACCAGTTAACATGATATCTCCTATCTACACTGGACTCAATTTTGTTTTAACAAAATACATCATCATGTAACTGGTGGGATGAGATTAGCAACCATTGCAACATTCAGTCAACATTTCAAAAAAACTACAATGTACGTAACATACCAAATCGGCAGCATCACTACAATACAGCAAGAACTTACTTATTTACATCTTGGTTAACCATGCTTTTATCAGACATCTCTAGTTCATGCTATTGAGATGAATAAAAAATTTTGTTTTAATGTACAGAATTAATCATGTCTTGAGCCCTGATTAAGCAAGTATTAGACGCGTGGGGAGTTGACATACTGAGTATGTAACAACGCAATGCCAGTCTTGACTCAGACGTTAAGATGTTTGACTCTTTCGGTACACATGGTCGAGCTAAACTAAAGGAGTACGAGTATTATTACAATTGTATTATTGAATATACATCTAATTATAACCAGTCATATAATCACACCACCGAGGCCTATCAGTGCTGTAATTAACACAAGGTTAAGTCTGGCCAACCAGAGTTGCAGGCAGAGTAACACAAGCTATAATAAATATGACTGATTTCAAGTAGCTTCTACAAGACCAAATACACAAAGATTTCTCAACATAAATAACTGATGACTTTTGTTTCCAGTATAAAATGTACAAAACAAGCTACTGCTCAAGTCTTTATGTAACCAACTACTAAAAATTATTTTTAAGTCGTGTGGAGAGGCAACAGCACTTGTAAACACAGAGAAAGTAATAATGACCGACATTACTTCCTGAAAAGGCTTTATTATTAAAAAAAAAAATCCTCACCTTGTACACGAGTATCCTATTTTATCAAGTCTATTAATTATTTCTATGTATGAAACAGCCTAGTGAAACTTTGCCCATAGTATTGCATTACATAAACATTTGTGCTTTTTAAAATCAATTAAATTTCTATATTTAAAAAAAAAACAAGACTGAAAATATTAAAGACTATAATCATCAGCTACTACAATCCATGTGCTTTCAACTTTTAATTAAAATACATAATGGACATTACACTATATAACTAATGCTTCAAAAATTTTGAATTACTTTTCCCCCTGGCAAAAGTCTTAAAATTTCAAATTAAGTTACTTACCACTGTCTGACTTTATAACAATCAACATTCCCTTACAGTACAATTCAGAGCAAATTTAAATAATTGCAGTAACCTTTGGTATACAAATCAAATCAAATCAAATACTATACCCCCACACCTGCCTGTTTACTACTGGTGAACTCCAGTCATCCTTCCCTGGCAAAGTCTCAAAAGGCAAGCTGTCTGCTTCTTTGAAGGGACTGACAACAAATGCCATAGGCACTTAAAATTTTTATGCAATATTGAGGCAGACAAAATTTGCAAATTGTAACCTCTTAATGTGTGTGCCCTCCATTGTTGCTACAACCACCTGCTAAATGTTAATATTCTGCCACATCATTAATGATTCGTTAAATTTAAAGTACTTGAAGAGAGCAATTAATTATATATACTAACCTTGTAATTCTAAATTTGTGTAAGCTTTCATTTGTTACAAATCTATTACATATTTGTAGTGATTTGGGCAAGAGAAGGCACTACCACCGTCAAGAGGATGCAGTGTATGCACACAATTAAGACACATGGCTGGAACTATAACTAAAGTGGCACATCAATATGATTTATGAACTCTAATTTAAATTTTTGATAATTTCTGTTTATGACCACAATTCTCAAAATATTAAAAATATTCCACTTTGTAACTGCCAAAAAATGCTACATCTACTGAGAATACTTAAGTTTAAGACTGTACATAGTAACCATAATCTGTATGCCTCTGCATTGAATGTCTGGTTTCTTTTCCTACCATTTAATATGAGCACAAAATTCTCATTACAAAAATAAATAGAACGTAAAAATTTATTGATGGACACGATACTAAAAAGTGGGACAGATCACATCCAGTGCATGTACCAATTTTTTGTTTTAATTGTTTTGAAAACTTTAGCAAATACATATTAGAACCCTATACAATTTTCATATTTTCTCAAATCAATTACTACACATTCAATATCTGTGCTTGACACACAGTACAACCACTGACAGTTTATTAAAAGCACCACAGACCACTGCCATAGGTACTCGTGTAACTGCAATTCTTACTTTCTAGCAAGTACTACAACAAGTTCTGACATGTTGCTGAAGTTTCTCCAACTTGATGTGTCAACATCCCCCACACACACTACAAAATACTCCTTATTTAAAATTAACTTTCCCTTCCAGTCCAAGGTTAATTTACATGCTTGGAAAAGTTATAAGCACAATTCATACACAGGTGTACTTTGATACCTGAAATGTAATAACAAGGGTCTTGAACAAATGCATTATTTGTCAAGTGTAAAAATGACATACTTTGAAGAGAACTGTTGACAATGAGACTGGACTACATGTTAATATAGAGTCATTTTGTTTCATGGAAAATACACTGGCAAGTTAAATTAAGCCCTTAATATGCCAGGCATTTGACTTACAGAAGTGACACCTGATGCATGGGTATGAGACACTAACCCCAGCAAGTTTGTTCAAATATGATCATCCAACATGCACACACTGGGTTAAACTATTCTTTGGACATTGCCTTCATACTGTAGTTGTGGCATCACAGGCCTTGTGTGTACATATTACACACACATACACACACACACACTACTTTAGGGGCTACCTTCCATGGCCCCAAGTGATCCTTTATGATGGAATGTATTTTTTTCTACTGGACACCTCAACACTGACTACTACTATCAGATGATTATATTTGCTAAACACTCCTTCAGAGCAGCTATTAAAATTTATTAGCCAAAATATGAACTGCACATTTTTAGCTATCTCTAGGATCAAAACAAAATACATTTATATCAATTTAATTTTACTGTACAGCTGGCAGAACTAAAGTAGCATCTAACTGCTGCTTTCTCTTCATCCAATTTAATTTTATGTTTCAAGTCCCGGTAGTACAATCGGGTTTGTTCTCGACGCACAATAGAGAATTCCGGGCGGGACAGAAATGGTTGGGTACATTTCCTTTCACCCAATGCTGCTGTTCACCTAACAGTAAGTAGGTACTCAGGAGTTAGTCAGCTTGTTGTGGGGTTGCATCCTGGGCGGGGTCAGTAATTCAACCTCATGTGTGGGAATGGGGGGGGGGCACCCTCAATATAAGCCCTAACGTGTATGAATACACTGGCTGCCTGTCCCCCGTCACAACAAATTATATTATTATGAATTAAGTGTAAACATGTACAAGCAAAGCTCCAAAATAGCTTTAATGAGCAGATATTTGGTACGACTACCAACACTGAACAGTAATTCCTGCTAGCAATACTGCCAATGAGAACATATACCAAGTTATAGAAACTGTTTCAGGATGCATTCATCAATATCAAATCACAAAAGGTCATCTCCATTGTATATGCATTTAAATATACAATATTTTTTAAACAAAAACAAATCCTCATACATACACCCACTGTATATGACGTTACCCCTGCACCCCAGCCCCATTAACTTTACCCATGCAAGACAAGACACTTTCCACTAAATTGACACCACATATGTTACTTCTTAAATTATCTCTTGTGCATTGTAATTTAAAAATGCATAAAAAGTAAGGCTTTAGGTACTCGTAAGAAAACTGATGTTATTAGCCACAACTACTACAAGTTGCTAGTGTAAGAAAGTGCAAGATATTGGAGTGATGCTTTTGGCAGTGTGTGATTGATTCCAAGTTTGAGAGACAACTCAATGTGTTACACACAACAAACTCCCCATTTCTTTCACTACCTGCATACAGAGAGAGCAAGAATTGGTTGGTCCTAAATCTAGACTTAAAAAAAAAAAAAGCACATTCACTAACAAAACACTCAAAACTATACAAAGATATACAAATTTACAGACACTGCTTTTTCATGAAGCAGAGAAGCTCTGGTACTGGTGACAGTTGCCATAACAAAATAACACAACTGAGTAAAGCACTAATGCTGGAAATAGGATATCAATCACTATCATATGAAAGACATGATGGAGAGGGGAGAGGTAATATGGCTAACAACCTCAATGAACAATAACTAAGTTAAATGCACATGCAAATGATGTTCAACAAAATGACAACTATGCATTATGTTTAAATGTATGGGTAAAAATAGAGATATTTAAGAGTAATGAGACATGATGAGTAGCATTTGGTATCGCAACCAAAACTGTATGCAAACGTACGTGTACACTCACTTTCACTCACACACATACACACACACACACACACTAGGAAACTGAGCTGCAAGTCCAACCCGTCCTCTTAAAAATAACGTCACTTTTCGCTTGTATGCGCGCTATAGGCAAATTTGGACGTAATTTGAAATGAAATCGACTCACAAAAGTGACGTATTGTTCCGTTTTCTGTTTGAGTCGTCCGGCTTACTCGGTAAGGTTAGAAAAGGAAACTTTCAATTAACATTTTTCATAATGTTTTGAAACGTTATAAGAATTTCCTGCCCACCTAACCTATCAGAGGACCCTTAACTTACTGTTGTTGAAAAAAATAATCCCAAATTTATTTTCACTTTTTTTTTTCATTTTCAAATTAATTTTTCAAATTTTCAAATTACGTGCCACTTTTGGCAAACAGCCAAAAGTGACGTTATTTTTAAGAGGACAGGTTGGCAAGTCATGTGATGTGTTCCTGATGCACTTAAGCCGCAAGCAGCTAATAAATTAATCATGTAAAACTGGATAGCTGCATTAACATACTAATTTTACAGTATTTAGTACTTTGCATTAAAATAATACAATTATATATATAAAAAAAGCCAAGAATCCTTGCCTGCCTGCATGGCAAGAATTTCAAGATTTGTTTCATAAATCTTCATGCCATCTGCCCCTTTGGGTTTGTTTTGGTATAGCACAAAAATTATAAAAGTATAAATGATTACCTTCTCATTACAATCCTAATCACAAGAACAATCAACTACTACCGGCTTATGTGTATAGGAATTAAAAAATTATAACTAGAAATTGTGCTGGTCAGCTGACAAAGAGCATTAAAATTGATCTTTACATAACATTATTTGCACACATTACAAAAATCTTACTATAGTGAACATGCTGCCATTCTAGGCATAGCCTAGATGCAATAAATGTACCTAATATCCCCTACATTGCAGTTGGAAACTTGAGCATCAAAAGCATGAATCAGAGTTAAAACACTACACTTTCCCTGTCTTGGAAATTTCAACTTGTCTTTGGTGCAATTCTAAGGCAATACACTGGGATGACAAAATACGAAACTTCCTTTACATTTGTGACACTACAGATTTGTAAAGGTACAATTCACTATGGAGCTTCAAAATATTTATTCCTATTGCATATATGCTCCCTAAAGTGAATCAGTTCCAGAAGGGGAGACAATTACAAGCATAATATATTACCATCCCATTAAGTCACCATACACTGGGATTGTGTTGAAACTCTATAAAAGACACTTACATATAAAGCATGTCATTCAATGACATAAAAAGGATGTATACCATTGTCCATTTTTTCAAAGATCAAGAAAAACAATGTTCTTTGAAGATATGGGTCTTTAAGATACTGGGATTAATTTATGTGTGATGCAGATTTTGTAATGTGATGTTTATACTTTTGCTGATGATCATACCACTTCATTCACACCAGTTACTGATAATTTCCCTGAATATATGTATCACTGTCCCTTCTCTCTCTCTCTCAGTAAAAGTTTTCAATTGTTCAAATGTTTCATTTTGAGTTGTATAAAAAATGCAGTCTTGGTTTAAAGGCAGCAGGCAGTGAAACCTTAGGCCACATGTTGAAGTTTAATATCCAACAGCTTAAATGTCAGGTTTTTACAATAAAAAATTACAGCTGCTGCCACTTAAAAGTGGAACACACATCCTGGGACTAATAGTTTGTAATAATCTAAACACTTCCAAAAAATAGGAAACATGTAGATTATAGTCTCGCAGATTATCCTCATTTTGACATACCATATGTAATTTTTTCACAAAGCTGCATTAGGGCTGGATACCTTGTACAGAACACACACATTTAATAACAAAATAACTTGTGGCCTACACATTTGTCCTTTTTAGTATACACTAATATTATTGGCTGCCATAATAAATACCTGAAACAGACAATATGAATCATCTCCAAGCCATTTGGGCAAGTTTGCATTTTTGTGCCAGATCAGGTTGTCATTAGCTGCATTATTAGGTCATTCTTCTTGTTTCTGGAATAATCCATAGGAAAATAGTACTGTATTTGGGTTCAAGTTTCATTTTGTAGCCAAAGCTACAAGGAGAATCAATACGACCTTGGTAACAATATGGTGAAGAAGTAACACTAGGTAAAGGCCGGATACAATTCCATATCAGCGCAGCCACCTGATCTGGGCTTGATGATCGAGGGTCAGTAGGCCACCGCAGCCTCCTTGTACTCGGAACCTTCTAGAGTAAAGAAATCTTCTAATTTCCATGTAAGGGTCTCAAAGGTGGGTCTCTTCATAGGATCCTTGTGCCAACACTCAACCATTATGTCATAGAGTGCAGGAGGACAGCCGGGTGGTGGAGGCATACGATATCCGTGCTCAACTTGATGCAACACCTCTGCATTGGTCATTCCTAAGAGAGATCATTAGGTATAATAGCTATTCTCCCAGATTAATTTAGTATATTAATTTCAGTACAACCCTGCTAAAGATTATAGAACTTTATTCAATATATTTCACTAGACCTTAAAGATATGGAATTTATTGCAGTAAATTCCTCTGGATTTATACAAGTGGTTTTGTAAGGGAAACATAAAAGTTGAAGTAATGTTTTGGTTTAATGAAGTCAACTTTATTTTATGCTTCATAAATTCAATATTGGTACCTAGAGTGTCATTTTTCTATTAACATTGTCTAGTAATTACAGTCGTACCTCCATTTTCGAATTTAATCTGTTCCCAAAGACGGTTCGAAAACTGAAAATTCAAAATCCGAAAGGAATTTTCCTGTAAGAAATAATGTAAATTGAATCTGTCCCACACACCCAAAAATATTAACTAAAAAATACATTTTATACAGAATACTATTGTACTCATTTTTTAACTGCACTTTCTTTACCTTTACCGAGGACTCTTGTTGGTGTATGGGAGATGATGAAGGAGGGAGGGAGGGAGGGAGGGAGGGAGGAGCAGTGTTGGTGTAAGGGGAGGGTGAGGGGGGAGGCGGCGGCGAGACTGTTCCCTGCTCGCCTTAAACACTTTCATATCTGCATCACTGGTTCCAGAGTTTCCTTTCACACATTTCACTGCCTCTTATGTTGCAGCCAGTCAGAACCAGTCAGTTACAGTCACAACAAGTCAGTCAAGCATTCAGTCAAGACCAGTCACAGGCAGTCATAACTAAAGGCAGTCAAGCATTCACAGTTGTTGTAGCAACCAGTTGCTACATGCAGTCAGTCAATCAACCATTCACAGCCAATCAACCATTAAGTCAATCAACCAGTCAGTTAGTAAACAATAAGATTTTAATGACAGGCGCTCAGGAAGTCTGCCTCCCGATCCATCAGCTGGTAGCAAGGAAGCCCACCGTATTAATACCGTCCATATGGCTAGGAGGAGTACAGCCGAGGAAGGGGGGCAGTAGCGAGATGGTTGGCAGAGCTGGTCACCCTCCCCGCTACCTCCATCCCCCCATCACACACCCTCCCCAGCTGTACCCCTCCCAGCCATATGGATGGTATTAATACGGTGGGCTTCCTTGCTAACAGCTGATGGATCGGGAGGCAGACTTCCTGAGTGCCTGTCATTAAACTCTTACTGTTTACTGACTGACTGGTTGCAACTGTGAATGGTTGATTGACTGAATGCGTGACTGACCGTAAATGCCTAACCGGTTGCTACCACAACTGTGAATGCTTGACTGCCTTTGGTTATGACTGCCTGTGACTGGTCTTGACTGACTTCTTGTGACTGACTGACTGGTTCTGACTGGCTGCCACATAATAGAGGAAGTGAAATGTGTGAAAGGAAAATCTGGAGCCAGTGATGCAGATATGAAAGCATTAAGGCGAGCAGGGAACGGTCTCGTTGCCACCTAGTTTTTCTTTAAATCTGCTTTTGTTCTGGTAATATTTCTTATATGTGTCAGGAGGCTACTGAACATCCATAGACCTCTCATATTCATAGTGTTCTATGATTGCATCTATGGCACCTCTACTCTGCATTTCCTACCATATCATTTTCTCCAGAATACTGTTATTTTACAATGTAAATTTGGGACCTGGTCTTTCAGTATCTTCCATGTACATATTTGATACCTATCTCATTTCCTTTCCAGTCAACCCATCCTCCGAATTGACAGTACGGTTTAATACTAAGTGTAATAAGTCCATGTCCTTACTGTCATACACAGTACATAATTGCACTTATGGGGCTGTTACATTTACCTCCCAATTTATTCTCCTCCTTTTCTGTTAAGACGCTCAGAATTTTAGGAAGAAGTTTTTAAGTTCAATTCACTATACACATGTTTTAAATATCAGGAATTTCTTTTTCAGTTTTATTAAACAATAGAGATTTTATACAAAATTTGAAAATATCCTGAGTTACTTTACAATTTATTGAAATATATTAGTTTTGTTTTATTAGTTTTATAAAACTGTAATATTAATATACCTATAGGTTAAGTACTAATTGTAATTAAGAAGCAATAAAATGCTTATCTTCAAGCAGGTATCGAGCAGTGCTCAGGGTGAGACAACAATTTGAATATTATAAGTATTGTGATAGTATCCCTAGATTAGAAGGTTCTCATAATCAATTCTATAATTTTTCTAGTTGAAGTTATATTTGCTTGGTTATGACCCTTAAATCCTAGGTCATTAAACAGCATTATTCCCAGATCCTTTACATGTTGCTTTCCTACCATGAGTAGATTTGATGTGTCTTGTATCCTGTATTTCGTTTAACCACTGTACTGCGCACACCATATCATGGGAAAAGGGATTGCACACACCAGCATAGCATGTTTGTTAGTACAGTGAACCTTTAGTGACGAGTGACTCCAGTTACAAGCATTTCGAGTAATGAGCGAGCCACTTGCAGAAAATGTCTCAATTAACGAGCAAACCACATGGTGCTTCCTAGCATTCCCGCTGGTTCTACGACGACAGTTGTTGCTGTTGTTGTTTCGCAAGACGAGCGTTTCACATAATGAGCTTGGTGCCGGAACGGATTAAATTTGTTAATCGAGGCACCACTGTATATCATACGAGTCAGAACTCTTATGATATACTAAGAACTATAGAAGAGAGTAGTGCATTACACATAATGCACAACTTACCTGGGTAAGGTATTCGTCCATAAGTGATAAGTTCAGTAAGGAGGATACCAAATGACCACACATCACTCTTTATGGAGAACTTGGAGTAGTTGGCTGCCTCAGGTGCAGTCCACTTTATGGGGAAGCGGGCACCAACTCTCGCCTCGTATTCATCCTCCTGCAGACAAAAATAGTTAATTGATACAGATTTCATTATCACCATAAAAATTTATGAATCATTTTATTACTGATTTTGAAATTTAAAGTAAGAGTCTGAGGAATCTGGCTTGAAAATGATTTCAGACAATAAGTGAAACAATAGTGACACTTAAGTTTGCAAAAATCAGTTACCGCAAACCTAGCATAAAGTAAGAACACTGACAATATAAAAAGCACATTCAAAAGTGAATATTAGAAAAGGAGAACACACTGTGCTTTAGTGTAAAAATGTACTGCAAGCATATGAACAAAAATTTATGTTATAATGGTGGCTAAAAATACTAAAAACTATCACACCACTCTGATGTTATAACACCAGTTATGATGTCGTACATTTTTAGGGAAGAACACACACGTCCTAATGTACTTTCATTATACAAAATATCAAACTATAACTCAATGAATTTACTACATGGTATTTGTCATATTAGCAGCATTGCTTAAGAATAACCTCAATAATTCATAATAACTTAAATTGTTGAACACTGGTTCAAAACAAAATTATAGGTTGATCATGATGGAAAACAAAACCAAGTACTAATACAGTATTTCGACATCCATATGAACACTGCTGAACTACACCAACTGGCATAAACATTTTCAAAGCAGCATATTCTGAACTGTTGGAAAAAAAATACAAGTATACATTAACAGCTTACAATATTTTAAGCAAATAATACCAACCTATTAAAGAACACACAGAAACAACAGCCTAAGATGGCTACTATAAAGCATAGAAGTGACTAGTATAGAAGCAAAAGCCTGAAATTGACGCAAACTAGAACTGTTGGTCTGGCAGTGACCACGACCCTCACACCAGCACTGTTGGTCTGGCAGTGACCACGACCCCCACACTAGCACTGTTGGTCTGGCAGTGACCACGACCCCCACACTAGCACTGTTGGTCTGGCAGTGACCACGACCCCCACACCAGCACTGTTGGTCTGGCAGTGACCACGACCCCCACACTAGCACTGTTGGTCTGGCAGTGACCACGACCCCCACACTAGCACTGTTGGTCTGGCAGCGACTATGACCCCCCACACCAGCACTGTTGGTCTGGCAGTGACTATGACCCCCACACTAGCACTGTTGGTCTGGCAGTGACCACGACCCCCCACACTACTAGCACTGTTGGTCTGGCAGCGACTATGACCCCCCACACCAGCACTGTCGGTCTGGCAGCGAGTATGACCCCCCACACCAGCACTGTCTGTCTGGCAGCGACCATAACCCCCACACCAGCACTGTCGGTCCGGCAGCGACCATGACCTCCACACTAGCAGTGTCGGTCTGGCAGCGACCACAACCCCCACACTAGCACTGTTGGTCTGGCAGTGACCACAACCCCCACACTAGCACTGTTGGTCTGGCAGTGACCATGGCCAATCAGCAGTCTGCATCAGTATTAAAATCTTTGCATCAAGCTAACTTGCCCAACTTTGGCAACTTGGTTATTTACAAGAATTGTACAAAGAGATATTTATTATCTACATTTGGTTACCACTCAATGCGATTTGAAGTTGAGACATTTTCAATATTTTTAAACAATTTTCCTAAACCCTTAAATTCACCAAAATACATCACATTTTGTATCTACATTCACCAATGATTAAAACATTATGTGGCAAGATGATCATTT
This sequence comes from Procambarus clarkii, assembly GCF_040958095.1. Lineage (NCBI taxonomy): Eukaryota > Metazoa > Arthropoda > Malacostraca > Decapoda > Cambaridae > Procambarus > Procambarus clarkii. The sequence goes on from NC_091180.1 coordinate 29,091,968, forward strand.
AGCTGACATGCAATTTATAACTTGCACATTAAAAGTTAAATAACAATAGTAATGATAATATATAACAAAATAATAATTAGGAGTAATATTGGCACTTATCAGCCAAAATTGGTATGGGACGGGAAAGGTGGTGGCTGCTTATCACTCGACAGCCAAGGGGCATGGAGGCCAAATTATAGTCAGCTCTTGCTCCTTGCACTGTAGTTTAGAAAATGCAAAGTACACCTGTATCGTTAATGTTTACAATAAAATTTTAATTACATTAGGGATGGTTGACCCGTATGTTTGCTGTCATGGGGTTACGGCATGAGAGCCTTTTTAGCAAAACATGTCTCACAGTTCTAACGTTTTCAACTTTATGTACTCTCTAGCCTCCCATATGTCATCTGAGTCCAACTGTATATCCCAGGACCATGTTATGACCTTGTAACTTCTTACAAATTTCAGTGTTTGATGCATTCCTATTTGATGCACTCTGGATTGCAATCCCACCCCCCCCGCCCTCCAACATTTTGCAATTCCTGCTGTAAGATATACAGAACTCAAATGAAATGTTCATTACATTAAGTGACAAAATATAAACAAATCTTTAGAGCAGTAACTTGGCTGTCTCCCACAGTCTAGTCTAAAAAATGAACAAGATGAATGCATGGAATAGCCCGAGATTTCCAATGAGCATGAATATGTCTTTGCAATACTGTAGCCGACACCACAAATCGGCAACAATGAACTACAATGCTTGGAATTTGTGCAGGATTTAAAATGTTTATTAGATTCCTAAAAACAGATTTACAGGGAAAATAATGCAATATAAAAAAAGAGCACCAACACTACAGTTAGTCCTGGTATGTGTGGTTGAGTGAGAAACCCCTGCCACACTCATCATAACTGACTGCTAACCAAACATGATCACATCCCAAGAGCCCCTGCCAGTAGCAAGTTAGTGTACGAGTCATTATGATAAGAATCCAACCATCCCACCAAGCAACCGACATTTCTTCAATGATTTCTTGCCAAGTAGAGAAAATCTACATCATTGGTAAGTGTTCAGATTGTTATTATAATATACATAATTTAACATACAGTACTGTACACAAAATGTTTATTGTGACAAGTACAAAAGTATATTTTGTAAGCCTGTAAAAAGAAAAATATGAATATAAAGTTAAGTTCCCTGTGAAGATAATCTTAACACTGGTATAAGGTCTTTCAGTAACATTCCTTGCACAGATCATTTATAAAGCATACCAGGTACTTATTATTTGCAAGTCAATAAATAGTCACATTTTATAAAGCATTCATTATATTTCTGGTTATATTTCTTCTGGTTCTGCCATGCAGATGGTTGAATTTTTACAATGTAAATACAGGTACAGTACTTCATTTCTCTCCCCCTTGTCCTCCACTATAAATATACAGTACTGGTATCCTTAACAAAGTGAATGCCCATAATCATCTATACTTTGTCTGAGGCAAAGCATCATAATAAATTATCTTTAGACATATTAGCCAGCTTATAATCTTCCTGTACAGTACAGTACTGTATTAGATATCAAAAGCACTGAACAATGATGCATGCTTTTTTACTCACAAATAAGGTACAGGATGATTAAAAGGTTTCAGGGCTAATTGTACAGTACTGTACAAACGCTTAAAATTTAAAAAAGCAAGTGCATTTCCCGATTTATCTATACTGTATTTATGGCCTGTAATTAATAACAGACTAGAGGCTCTATTTCATGCCAAATTTTTTTAGGACACTTGTGACATAACACACCATGGAATACACAAGTACCATCCAATGTTTTCACAGTGTGTGTGTGTCTGTGTGGTCGGAAGGGAGCACAGAGGAAGGACTAGTCTCAATAAGACACCAAAATGCATATGCAAAAAAATTTGTATGAACACAGCACCGTGACTGATTATTATTATCCTTAAGCCAGCCTAAACTGCCAGAAATGGTGCAGCTACTAGGTAAAATACAGGATAAATGACCAAACAGTTCCTAATCAGCATGGATATTTTGTATGCCATAAAGCAATCCTTTTTGCATGTCCCACCAGACACATCACTAACTTCAGCCACCCTTCATGTGCATAGATGTATGTGGTTACCCAATATTGCTTGTTTATGTTGGAAATCAAAACTGTCAAACCCATAAATAATTTAGATTGAGACAACTTCTAACTGTTGGCCAAACAAGTTGTGTGTGATGCCAGAGACTGATAAGCTGCAAAAATAAATAGAAGTGTTTAATGTTTACTCTAGACAAAAAATATAAATAAACAAGGTAAGAAATGTATACAAAGCTGTTGCTCCTGTTAATTGATCAGATGTCATGTACGTTTGAAGGTAAATATTTCCTTTGTGTCATTCTATTAATGTTATTACCGTATATAGTAATAGTACTGTAGCCAATTATCAATTACATTCTATCTTTAACTCCCCCTTCCCCTCACACAATCATCATTACCTAACACTTTTTGAGACCGAAATCTAGCAGCCATGTGTCTACCAACTCCAGAAATATGTCAGTCTTCCTAAGGTTTGCGTTTTCCAGTTTTGCATCAACTGCAAATGGTGATATAATCGAGTTCCTTTCCTTCAGCAGGTTGTATACAGATTACAAATAGCAATCTCTCCAAATCTCTCCAGTTTGACATCTCTGAGTATGACACCATTTCCTGCCACTCAGGTACACCCTTACTCAAGAGCAACAGGCATTGAACTACAGGCCAGTGTTCTTAACTTGTATACCATGCAAGGTGATTGAGAAGATCACGAGAAAAAACGAGTAACACATCTGGAGAACTTCATGACACACCACTTTGGGTTCAGGGATTACAAATCTTGCCTCACAAGTCTAATAGAATTCAACAACAAGGTGATAAAGATCAAGCAAGAAAGAGAAGGGTGGGCAGACTGCATTGTCTTGGACTGTCAGAAAGCCTTTGACACAGCACCCCATAATAGGCTGGTGCATAAGTTGGGAAACAGGCAGGATTAACTGGTAGGATGCTCCAGTGGTTAAAGGAGTGCCTAAGAAATAGGAAGCAGAGTTACTGTGAGGGGTGAAACCTCGGAATGACATGATGTCACCAGCGAGTCCCACAAGGTTCTGTACTTAGACCTATCCTGTTTCTGATATATGTAAATGATCTTCCAGAGGGAATAGACTCATTCCCCTCAATGTTTGCTAACGATGCCAAAATTATGAGAAGGATTAAGACAAAGGACAGCATGAGGCTACAAGATTACCTGGACAAACTGAAGGAATGGTGCAACAAATGGCTATTAGTTTAACCTGAGCAAATGAAGAGTAATGAAGATAGGTGTAGGGAGCAGATCAGATACAAAGTACAATTAGGGAGATGAAATCCTTCAAAAATCAGGGAGAGAGAGACCAGGGTGTTGATATTCTGCCAGACCTGTCCCCTGAAGCCCACATCAAGAGAATATCATCACCGACTCATGCTAGGTTGGTCAACATGAAACTACCGTCAGAAATTTGTGTAAGGAATTATTTAGAACCTTATATACCACATATGCTAGACCAATCTTGGAGTATGCAGCTCTGGTGTGGAGTCCATATCTAGTCAAGCACAAGAACAAATTGGAGAAGGTTCAAAGCTATGTCACCAGACTAGCACCCGAACTGAGGGGTATGAGCTACGAGACTAAGGGAACTAAACTTCACGTTGCTGGAAGACATGAGAGTTAGGGGAAACATGATTACCACATACAAGATTCTCAGAGGACTTGATAGGGTAGAGAAAGGTGGCACATGCACAAAGGGGGGGTGGGACAAGTAGAAACTGAGTACCCAAATGAGCCACAGACATATCAGAATGACTTTTTAAGTGTCAGTAGTTAACAAATACAATGCACTAGGCAGTGATGTGGTGGAGGCAAATTCCAAACACAGTTTCAAATGTAGATATGATAAGAGCCCAACAGGCTCAGGAATATGTATACTAGTTTAGAGAAACCAAACGGCTGAAACTCGACTCCTGCAAGCACAATTAGGCGAGTACTCAGTTTTAGTGTTTTCCCAGTTAATCCCCTCGTCTTCCCTTCTTATACACAAGTAGCTATTGAGGAAAAGTGTAAAATTATAGCAAAGGCATTAGTGGTTGCAAGAGTTGCAGTGGTGACAACGTTAGTGGGAAGAAAGATAAACGTGACAACTGAGGTGTGCTGGTAGGACACCTGGCAAGGGCTCCGACTCCCACATCACTCCCTATATAACCAAGTTTTAAAAATGGTCATAATCTGGCCAGAAAATTAAACAAATATAATTATAGCTATTAAATTAAACCCAAACAAAACTGAAAGCAAGTTAGATTCTAAAATAGTAATCAGAGGACTGCAATTTCTCTTTGCAATCATGAAATACAATGAAATAAACTTTAAAACTACTGTACTTGGGTTACAATAATGAAAATGTACCAACCTTATAATATGGTTTCAAAACTTTCAAAATTTTGAAGTACTGTAATAAATTAAGCCTTCCTCCCAATAACAAAATTTAACTAGCTTTACACTAACATTTTGTTAGATATTATTTTTAGCCCCTAAGACTACTGTAAGTATTCCCTGGAATGTTAGCATGAGAACTTCAAATTGTAGTGCAACTATGCTTATTAGTTTTTCCACATTCCCCCAATAATGTAATAGAAATGGTTATAAAATCTGCCACAAGGAGGCTACATATCCAAATAGAAAATTTTCTAAAGATGATACATCAATTTTAAGTTTCAAACTGATATGCAAAGACAATCTCTAGTAAAGTGCGTTACTCTCCAAGTAAAATTTCAGCATCTCTGAAATGCCCTTCAAGGTGTGAAGTGTTGAACATGGCAACCACGTATCAAACACTTTTTTACTCTTACACGAAGGTCCAACACTTTCTGCACTACTCTCAAAAGTAAGTTATTCTCAAAGTACTGAGGTGAATTTACAGACAATGTATATGGTACATACATTACCTTCATCCACCATCTTTATTTCAAAGGTATTTAGGCTTTCAAAACAACATTTTCCATTTAGGAGTTGAGGGGCTGCGGTCTGGCAGAGGACAAAACAAAGACAGCTTTCACAATTATCACAACTATGGCATGGGAACAAAGAAGAAGAGCTACCTGCAACACACACGTCCTCATGCTAAACAATGAAAACAAAACCACAGCAATTACAAGGGAAACACTAACAGCACATGACAAAATCTTCACTGGAGGATGAAAATAGTTCACAAGGTTCCTTTTGACCATTTATAACTTAACACTTCATTTAACACTTGCTTACTATTACTGGTGCCAAATATATGAGCGAGCAAGTCTCAAGAAATAAACTTGGATGTACAAGTGTGTCTGGTGAAGTGAAGTGCATAAAATAAAGTAATACAGTAATGTACATAATGCAAATATAACTTCTGTTCTTTTTGAATAATAGAAAATATTAAAAATTAAATACTAGCTGAAGATATTTCTTTACTTTACCTGGCATAAACCATTATCAATACTCTTATTGTGAATTATGTTTGAGCAATGAGGCGTGACATAATCCTCCTCCAGAGAAGACAATACACACTGTAAGAATGCTGGTCGCAACACACACACACACACAGGTAAGACTAGAGTAACTGGGGTCTCAGAGCTATGGCAAAGGAAAGACAAATTGCTCTTACCTTATTCTTAATAGATAGAAGAATAGAGAAGAATAGTGGGTTACTCCATGGACTTATAAAACAAGAAAATAATAATTATAATTACACATTTCAAGTCAAAAGATTGATATGCTAGGTGGGTCTCTCTCATCACTTTTCCTTTCTCAAGCATACAGTAGTATTAAAATATTCAATGGTAAACTCTAGTTACAAAGAAACCAATGATGGAATTATTATAATTAAGGAAATGTATATTATTCTATACAGTAGAGCTCAGTAATATTTAGCATCATTTCCCTCTTACTATAAGGATTCAAAAGTAATTGCAGATAGTAAAAACTGTATAGCAAGAACCTTATTAGCTTCTCCTCTATAATACAGTACACTATATAATTAATAATAAAAAGCAAGACAAATACTGTACTGTATAAAGTGTTGAATAATATAGTTTAGATTCCAGAAAAAGAGTTCTACCCAATGCTTGGCTAGCACTCTGCTCATCAAAATTATAGCCATTAAAAAAGTAAATAATTTTGTTCAATCTACAGCAATTTAATATGCAAATAAAGAAAAACAAATGTAACCAAGCTAGTGTTTGGGTGCTAGTCAGTTACCAACAGAAAGCTCAGCAAAGCTTCATATCCACCCGTTCCCCCCCTTATTTTGTGTTTAAATGGGATAACACTAATATTTTGTGACACTATTGATTGTACTGTATAATATTTTAACATCGGAAATATACACAGGTTAATTTTTACTTTCAATTGAATGTGTAAAAAGTTAAAATATAATAATAATACAAAACACTGAATAAGCAATTTTATCACCCTTACTAGTTAAAAGTTAGATTGACCAGAATATAAGCAAACTGTTGTAGCAGAAACTATAAATACTAGTAATACATTTAATTAATCGTTAAAGAGCAGTGATTCATGGGGGTAAAGTGGTCATCATTAAACGATGACTTAAACTTATAATTGTCTATATACATTTTATACCAATGAAGCTAATATGGATGACTATATGGATGTAGTGGAATTTACTATGGCCCATCAAAAAATCCCCTAGTTGTTTCACGATTGCTTACTATGCAAATGTGGTTATCATCACAAACATTACTATGCCAATGCTATAACCATCGTGGTATAAAATTCAATTATAATTACATAAGTATATAGTACTTATTATGTTCACATTGTTTTCACAACTCCATATGGTTGTAATGAACTATACAAGGTCAACCAATCATCAGTTTAACACAATAAAACAGGAACTGCGGAAGGCTATTGGCCCATATAAAGCAGCTCCTATTAATATCTGCCTAAACGTGTTCATATATACTCATATATACAAAGTATACTGAATATATGAATGAGTTTGGGTAATTACTTGAGTGTAATTACACAAGTGTAGTTACGGATGAGAGCTACACTCGTGGTGTTTCGTCTTCCCAGCACTCTGTCATATAATGCTTTGAATTTACTGACAGTTTTGGCCTCTACCACCACCTCACCTAACTTGTTCCAACAGTCTACCACTCTGTTTGCAAAAGAAATATACAGTGGGTTGGGCCTGGTGACCGTGAGGACTCCGGCGGTCATCCTCACAACCTGGCCATGACTTCCTAAATAAGAGGAATATATATATATATGCCAATGATATATAGATTACACATATATATATATCTACCCTCATTGCAAAGCAAACAATGTGAGTGGATATAAATATGAGCTGGCTCATAAGCCAATAGGCCTTCTGTAGTTTCCTCAATTCTTATTATACATACATTCATCTATTACTTATTCCTCACAGATAATATAGTGAATGAACAAATGAAAGTCAAAATGATCATATAAACATCCAAAGTTAACACTGAGGTCTGGCACACGCTACTGTCTTGCTAACATTGGGTTGCCAACCCACCCATCTTGTACAGCTTACAAAGCCAGTAACAATGTGGACATTTATTTCTACTTTTCTGTACATTTTACATCAACTTAATTCATTCTATAAGGATTTTTTTTTCTTTTTCATGTGCAGACATGCATGTATTTAAAAAGCTGCCTATCCTCCTGTATTGCAGGTAATAATAACGATGAGGACCATAGTACACATAACGACCTACAATGAAATTAGAGTGAAATCTGAACTCTTGAGCTGGACAAATTGGAAAATTATTTTTTACTTGTGTTGCTTTGACCAACTAAACCTAACCTTCCTAGGCCTAATACATAATATCTGAGGCTTAATATAGAACATGTGTGTGTGCTATACTAGGCCTTGGAGTATTTGTTTTTCAGCTTCGTTTATTTTAAAAGAATTTCTTACTAGTCAGTATACTATAATCTAAAAGCTAAACATGTACGAGTTCGTGACTACTGACAACTGTCACAATAGGTACTATCTAAACAGGAGGATGAGTTTTAAAAAAAACCACATGTTAGGGGTTAAAGATATAAAGTACTATACAACTTTACACAAGACACCTGTTTACAGATTCGAGTAGTTTTGGGTAACAACTGTCATCCTACCATCTTTATAACTGAACTTTTGACAGGAACTGGTACTGTAATGAGGAAGAGCGATTTGCACGACATACAATTATAGCTTTTGGAGATACTAGATCAACCCAGACCAAGAGAAAAACTTCCAGAAATGTAGTGTGCCACAATGCAAGCAACTGCATGGAGAACACTGGTAACCCTGACACATCCTATGCATGCATGCATTCTCCAGTCCCAACTGCTTGTTACACTCATTCACTACCAGTTGGCAGCCTCAGCTATCCACCTAGTCAGGTTAATGGTGGTGGTGCATGAACAACAGTTCCTAGTGCCCTGTCCACCCTTCATGGCTTCTATAAAAAATAGTGCCAGCTTTTCATATTTTTGCTTCTGCACTGATGCACTACCTCTCCCACATATACATCAAATGGTATTCTATTTTTGCCCTCATTAATAACCATTCCCCATTTCCCATTTTCATGGGTTTTCAATGTGCCAATCCAAAGAAAAAAAGCAACACTATAGTGAAAGGCTATAAGACGAAAAGAGTAACATCAGCAGCATTTGTAAAACTAAGACAAATATGGCTTTCAAAACCCTAAACAAGGAATGCTTCAGAATACAGTCCTGTATATGACATGTCAGGCTAGTCTTACAATATATATCGCTAGCATTAAACTCATACCTAGTAAAGTACCAGAAGATAATTTTTAAATTTCAAAGATACGTCACGAGACAAATACCAGATATAATAGACAAACTATTAAAATGGGCCAAGAGTACTAAATCTAAAGACATTACAAGAAGGTAGGACAAGAGGCAATATGATCATAATATACAAGATACTAAGTGGAACAAAGTGAATAGAAACAGTCTTTTCAAGGAGAGGGACAAGAGAAGGGGGCACTGGTAGAAGAATGAAACACTTCCAAGTCAGAGATATACAAGAAAATGCTCGTACAGTAGTGGAATTCAAACGCTCATGCTACTAGCCCTTTACATTTCTTTATAAATGTGGAGTTCCAGGAGGCTGTGCCTGTAGCCGAGAGCATGGACATGTTGTCAACTTTTCAAAATCTGCAGCAGTTGTGTTAATCTCAGTATGTCGTCAAGTGTTTGCTTTTATGTCGACAAGAATCCTATGAATTTGAACTGCATTGAGCTATCTATGTGTCATTTTTACAAAGAATATGATGGGAGAATTAAAGATTTCACTGTGAAACACTCAAGAAAATCACTACAATGAAATCCACAAAATTTACCTGCCTCAATTTAGGCCACCTTTCAATATCGCACCCTGTAAATCCTCTGAGCTTGTGACAATTAGATAAATAGTGCAGCAAGTAAATTCTACAGACAGTATAATAAAAATTAAGCATCTGGTCAAATGTAGGAATGGAACTATACAGGTTAAATAGGGCCAAGTAGCTAAACAGTCAAACTTAAGATGCAACTTTTAAGACAACATTCTAGTCATAAACTATGTCTAATGATTAAGACATTCTATGGAAATAAGATGCTGGAATTATTTCTACTTTCTTAAATCCCCTCCACAGTCAAATACTCAATATGAGAATACCATTTTTTATTGTTAATTTGCTTTGCAAATTCTAAAGTACTGTACTGTAATATACTTCATCAATGTCAAATATGAAAGGACAACTTCCATCTCTATCTTTACTCTTAATTTAAGAGAAATCTAAATTTATGAAAGAAAATATTAACTGCTTAATGGATCTACACATCAACAATCCCAAAACAACTTTAAATCAAGTACTGTAACTTCAAACTTACCTTAATAAGCCGTGCAAGGCCAAAGTCGGCAATCTTGACTATATTGTTATCTCCTACCAAGACATTTCTTGCAGCCAAGTCACGATGGATATAGTTTTGTGATTCTAAGTATGCCATTCCTGCTGCAATTTGAGCTGCCATGTCAATAAGGTTGTTCAACTTCAAGCCTCTTCCCTTACCTGTGGAGCATTGCATTTTACAGACCTAGTTAGAAATTTATTAAGTTTTTAATGAAACCTATTGTTGATGTATATGCAAGTTTCATACAACAGGATACATCTTAAATCAGCAAGCTGTCACCTTTTATAATACAAAATGTAATCACACCAATTATTTTATCCCATTTTCATTCTACATAAAGGGAAGTGAAAGGCCAAAGCCTCACAGAAAACATAAAAATCTGATTTTTATAAATACTGATATAAATTCAGGATGGAAACTTTTCCCTACATCTACGAAGCAAGCTTATTAAATATTTTATAGATCAAATTTATAGAGCAACAAAACTAGCATCTCTAAGTCTTCTCACCGCAAACAATTTCTGTGATAATTACAGTCTTTCTCAAATTACTGGATTCGAGTTGGATGTACACATATACAAGACAACACAAACATTTCATTCCAACATTTTGTCCACCATGCAAGGCATTTTCCCCAGTAGCCACACCTCATAACAAAGGTAAGTGTAAATGCTTGGCAACAAGTCCTACCATATTAAAACATTTAAATACATATTGATATGATGACCAAACCACACATCAGAAGATGGAGAAACGATAACATTTTAGTCCGTCCTGGAACATTATCACACTCGACTTGATAACGATCCAAGATAGAACGAAATGTCGTCTTTTCTCCATCTTCTGATGGCTGAAGATAGGATGACCAAACCACACATGTTATTGTGACTCTTCGTCTACACTTTGATATTGTAGGTTATTTTATGCTGCAAATTTAACTGCCGCAGTGTGGCCCAACCTATCCTCTATCAAATAACAATTAAAATAAGTTTTTATTACCAATATCAAGACTAATAAATGCCTAAAACTTATCTATATGGGATGGGCATTCCCATATAGAGGGAATACCTGTGCAGGTACCTTCCCATACCTGTGCAGGTAAAAATTGTCAGCAGAGATGAACCATATAGATGCAAATGGAATGGTTAAGAAATTAAACTTGGTAGTTTTGATGTTGGATGATATTTGAGCCAGAGAATCAATTACAGAGGAACCTCAGTTAACGAATTAAATCTGTTTCGGTACCGAGCTCGTCATGTGAAACGCTCGTCTTGCAAAACAACAACACTGTCGTCGGAGGTGTCCGAGAACCAGTGGGAACACTAGGAAGTACAACGTTTTATTGTTAACCAAGCGGAAGCTCGTCATTTGAGGCAAATTTTCTGCGAGTGACTCGTTCGTTACCCGAAATGCTCGTAGACGGGGCTGCTCGTCACCCGCGGTTCCTCTGTACTGCTACACCTCGAGCGATACTAAAACATGTCATCAGTTCTCTTACTGCTTTGCCTAATTACTCCTAAACTAATAAAAACAGGATCACTTATGTTATCTAATATCTAGGAAAAGTACTTTTCTTCTATCTTATATACTGTACTCAGAAGCCATATTTACTTGACACAAACAGCACACAAATTGCCAACACAAAGCAACTGGGGACCAAGAAGACCAATGCTAAAAGTGAAGATAAAAATGCATACATACCTTGGAGGTATTCTAGTAATGATCCATTCTTCATAAGCTCAGTTATAATATAGATGGGTTCCTCAAGAGTACACACAGCATACAACTGAATCAGTTTCTGATGTCGTAGTTTCTTCATTATTTGTGCCTCGGCAAGGAAGTCCTTTGGATCCATCGTACCTTGAGAAGTAAATCTAATTAGAAGACTGGAACAGTGCTGTAACTCGCCACCTGGCCTACACACACACACACAATCAATCAACAGATATGTACACCTTCACAAACCCATCAACCTCAGAGCACAGCATACACAGTTATAAGGTAAGAGATCGAGTCATTTTATATTTTCCAGAATCAAAAGTACTGTACTACCATTACCAACTGTAGAGCAACAAAAGAGGTAAGTGCTACTTTGGCATTTCAAGGCTATGTACATTTTGCTTGAGTGTCATGTTTCAATAAGTTTTACTTATGTCCTATTAATTTGTATATATTAATTTTCTTATAACATTTGACAAAGCATTTTATCTTAGTGTTGACAATCAGATTTTCTACTTCCAGAGAATCCTGTCTTTTTTTCAAGCAACAAGGCAACCCAACTCCAAGTCCCTCCTGGAATAATACTGTACCTATGTTGCTCCCAGTCAACACCCTCATTTGGGTTGGGAAGGAAATAGGCCAAACATTTTTTTTTTTTTTTTTTTTGCAGGGATATTCCTGCATTTAAAGGAATGCCTGCTGCCCTAGTATACAAGTATATGTATGTAAGAGAGGGTAGAGAGGTGAGAGGAGTAGAGGGGAAAAATTAGGAGAGAAGGCAGAGAGGGTATGAGAGGTGAGAAGGGAAAAGGAGACCCAGGCACAGTACAATACAATGCCAAAAGATTAACATGGTATTATACTTTAAAAAACATAAATATTTATAAGTTTTCCTTGCAAATTAGAACAGTTATTTTAACTTCAATATACACTTCTGGAAATACAGTACTGTACACTAAAAAATTAAAAAAACAGTGCAGTTAATGTTCTTAACACTGGGGATGGGATCACGACAAAAACCAATAACACTAACTTTGATGAACTTGTTCGTTTGCAAATCAATTGTGCATATTCACTTTAAATGAAAGTGAAGTAGCAAAAATAATGCTCATAGCTAATGCTAGCTTGACAATTTACATGCACCACAACCAAATTTCCCCATTCAACCTATCCTCAATCTAATTCCTCAGTATATCTATGAGACAACCACACTACAATAGTGGCTTTAGCTTAAAATACCATAAAAAGTTTTGATAACAAACTCTTCGAGGCTAAAGAGCATCAGTCTCACTACTTTGGATGGGTTTAAATTACCTTTATATAAGCCAAACACTGCACATATTCTAAGACCTTGAAAAGCTTACCTGGTTTAAGTGTCTTGATAGCAACTGGTGTGGTATTGTTCCAGAGGCCTTCCCACACTTCCCCAAATTGGCCATGGCCTAATTTGCGCACAAACTTCAGAGATGATCTATCTATCTCCCATTGGTCTCGAGTATTGTGCGAGAGTCCAGCAGTCACTGGCTTTTCAATCTAGAAGTACCAATAATTATTCTAAACAATTAGAAAGAAAAATGGGGATCAAAGACTTCCATAAAATGTTCATGTACTTTATCATTCTATTATTTGAATTCAGTACTCGCATAAAAAATTATTTTCAAGATAGCAAACTAAACGTACATCACATACAGTGGAAAGCAAAACATGTGCCTACAGCCTCAAACTGGCCTTTCTTGGCTTTTTTCTTAAATCTTTTCACTTGTCTCAAAGAAATAAGTTTTCATTCAATTAAAAAGCTACAAGCTACATTTCTTTCCATAACATTATACAAACTATGTATATACTTCTCTAATATATTAACATGTGTTGTAAATGATGTAACATCATTTACTGCATATAATTTTACATTGTTTTCTGTTATACAACCCTTCTAGAAGTAGTTCTACACTCACACTTATAATAGCTACTTGTCAAAGTTACTTTACCACCAACAGGATTGGGGTGAAACAGGAGCACTAAGTCACAATAAATCGTAAACAATAATCATAACCAACTCACAATGCAAAACATATATCAAAGTTTAATCATAAACAAGCCATTTGTAATCCATAATTCACATGCTTTAGCATTACCATTACTTAGTTTTCATTTATATACTAAATTAGACAGTCAACTGAGAACAGTCCAAAACAGAACACAGTCAGTAAAGTGTCAACGCCACACCGTCAGTAAAGTGTCAATGCCACACCGTCAGTAGAGTGTCAACGACAAGGTGCATCACTTAAAAGCTTAAGCAGTGAGTAGTCTACAAAGGTTTGCGCATCACTTATCTAATGAAAAATGAAGACAAATGTATGACTAAAGTTAGAGATTAGTAGAGATGCTAGAGCTCTTACTTTGTTAGTTAAACCAAAAATGTTAAAATTGCCAACACAGAGGCAAGAGCAGATCTGCTTATCACTTTTTATGAAAAATATTAAGACCACATATACTGTTAAGGCACCCGTTATTAACATGTTAAGGACTGATGTTAAAATGGTGGTGCATTTTCACGTGCATGCCACGGGTCTAGAAATCCAACGGTAAAAATCCATTCCAGTGGGGCTTACTGCAAGCTATCTTTACACTCACTAGTATCATGTAACAAATTAATATATCATTAACAAAAACCATCAAGAGAATTCAAGAATCCTTTTATGTAGCCTCACAAAACAAACACCCACACTACTCATTTCCAATTATCCCAACAAACTTGAGCATGGCTTATACCAAGTACTCATTAATATTTATTAAATTATGAAACTAGAGAGTTCATAACACTTAGCAAAGCCCAAATCAACTATGATACTGTATATACTGCATGCATGAATATACAGAATATGAATGCATGTTGAAGATATGGATAGAATAAGACTTCATGTGCATGGGAACATATGAATGATCAATTTCATTCACCTTGGGCACTAGACCCCTTGAACACCTGACCTTTAACCTGTGTGGTGCACACACTATCAAGTGTAGTATTGTGTAACTTTAAAAGGGATGGATCCCAAGGCAGCTAACTGCTACCCAATGCTTGCCATCCCTGTGGCTACCACTCAAACAAGTTCCATATAGTAGCAGTTTGCTGCCTTGGGATCCATCCTTTTTAAAGTTACACAATACTACACTTGATAGTGTGCGCACCACACAGGCTAGAGGCCGGATGTTCAAGGTGTCTAGTGCCCAAGGTGAATGAAATGTTACATCCACGGTAGTGTAGTTTACAGTTTATATAAATGTTCATTCATTCATTTAACACTATACATGAGTCACTTTACCTCTGGTTTACACCACAGCTGTAGAAAGTAGTCTCAAATATTTGTAGCCCTCTTTTCCTATAATAAATTTCCATTTCCTCCTGGTTGGTACCTCCCCACCACCACACAAGATAAACAGGCATACAGGAAAGGCAGACCGATTAAATAAACGGCGGGAGCCACAGATGAAACAATATAATAAAATGAAACTAATACAGTATAAGAAGAGACCAAACCCATAAAGCTCGGAACTATTAACAAGGCCAAAACCGGCACACAGTAATGAGAAGAGATACAAGATATTTTGAGAAAGGGACAACAGACAACTGCATGACAAAATGAGGCCTAATCTATTAACAATATACACTAAGTGAAGGAAAACATCAAGAGAATTAGAGAAGGCAATAGAGCTCTGGTAACAAAAGAAGAAATGTATGAAACAATGAATGAACAGTTCCTAATTGTGTTCACACAAGGTGAGCAGTTCATACCAACAAACGCCACAAATTTTAAAGCAGATTACCTTAACCCCAGAACTGCACAAACATTACACGAGTATTCCTGTGTACACAAGAAAAACATTTAACAAAATTCTTTTGTCCTCCTATATTGATAAAATGTCTACCCTGATCGGCAAAAAATTACTTAGTCATGTCAATTACTTTGGTGTAGTGAAACAATGAAATCCCTATTGTCATAAAATCTAATTTGCTGGCAAAGCAGACCAAGCCTGATCAACCCCCATCCCCAATAGATATGGTAGGCATAGATATATTCATGTTACTAATATGCACACCATATTATGTAATTAAAACAATAAAACATAATATGTTTACCATTATCATACTGTATAAACAGTTATATATAACAATCTACATTTTTATGCACGTTTATGAACCACTAAGAAGTTCTGGAGGATGCAATAATCTAGGAACCGGTTGTTCAAGCACAGCTTAGCCCACACACTCAGCAGTTTTAATATTCTGTAACTTTTATCTTTTCCCTGTGTTCTTGCAGACAATGTACTCAAGTTGGGCATTGGCACAATCTCCAACATGAGATAGTGATGCAAGGTAGTGTATCAGCATTGTTTTTATAGAGTTTTTCCATAGAGTTTTGTAGGGCAAGATGCTCTACAAATGCTCATGCATGACAAAAAAAAAAAAAAAAAAAATTATAAAAATTAAATGCATGGAGTATCTTAAAAGGAACAAAACAGACAGTTTGGCTTTAAGATGGGAAGATTATATGAAATCAATTTATTGTACGTATATGGGAGCTTAGTTCTCCTAAAAAAGTCAAGCCATTGTAATTTTTCCAATCACCACACATCCGTTAACTTCTGTAACCGATACCATTTTGGTATCGCCACCATATCCCTGCTTTTTTTTCTTTCTTTCTTCTCTCTCTTGCTGTCTTTACTTCCTAACTACAACAATCTACCACTCCCTCAACTACTAAACTATCTACCTACCTTATCTAGTCTCACCCTCACTATTATTTCCCTCTTTCCACCAGTTCTTTCTCTTCCCAAGTGAGCATGGAGAGGAAAATAGCCAAGTGGTATGAACTGCAAATTGGTGCATGGGTGGGGAGGAGTTATTATGAAGAGGGTTGTATTAGGGAAGAACGTGATCAAGAGATGCTTTAGTGGCACACCGCAACTAGAGAGAATTTTGAATCTAGCCTGTGATAGGGTCATGAAGGAAAAGAGGGGGAAAATGGCCATGAAAAGACCAAGCAGACAGAGAAGTCTTTTTCCAGGTGAGGGACAATATAAAGATGGGGCAGAGGTGGAAATTGGAAACAAATAAGCCAGCAAAATATAAGAAAATACTCATATACAAAGAATAGTAAACGAACAAGTGGAATGAACTTAAATCCAAGATGGTGGAAACAACCACCAATGACTTCTTTAAGACTTATGCACAAAAAAAAAAAAAAATTGAAAATGGCGAGGCATAACTACACCAGCTACAACAGCTCCAGGGCTGTTAGGGCTAGATCTAGATTTCACTCCCTAAAGACAACTAGATAAGCACTCACTCATATACACTGCAATTCATAACAATTTAATATTTAATGCAAAAAATTATTGGCCTTTATTCCACTACTGATAACAATTATCATCCCAATTCTATTTATTTAACTGTTACCCATATGTAAAAACTATTTACATCTGTTAAGTGCTGTGCAGTATATGCTATTAAGATAACAAAATTATGCTTGGGTCGGAACCCTGCTAACGACAAGGATGAACTACTGTATTTTTCTTAGTGAAATTATATGTCAATCTACCACGTACTGTACCATACAAGAACAAAATTAAGCAAAATTTGCAGTGGAACTTCAACTGCAGGAAACCATCCCACATGACAACCAACACCGGAATTCTTATCAATTGCCAGAAACTAATCAATAATGACAAGAAATATAACAACTGGGGAAGAATGAGCACTTCAAGTCTCACTGTTCATTAATTCATGCTTCACTAATATGTGCTTTTCACACCCAAACTCAGTCATCACATATTAATTGCTAGCATCTAATATTATGTGCATTCTTATCCACAGAGGGACCATGCAATTAACAAGAAAATCAATTTCTGTCAACTTACAGCCTTTGTTCCGGTGACGTTAGGAGATAGAGTTGAAAGAGAGGAAAGGTTTTAGAAAATACTGTATTACGAATTACTACACTATTACTAATACTGGCACTCCAGAAGCAATTTCTGGGAAACAATATTGTCAAATAAAAAGGGGTAACTTGCATTAAAGATGCATTTCATTAGAAACAAAAAATATAAAGGGACTTTGTAGCATGGGATACAGTATTTAGAAATAAAACTGAATTGGAAATTATTAATAAAGTACCAATTTTTGCTAGAGATTAAAGAAATAATAATATAAATACACAAAAATTAGGCACAGTACCAAGCAACATTTGGCAAAATAAATGAACCCAAATAGTATAATAAAATTAATGCATTAAAAGTTTAACAAAAATCTGAAATTCGTGAACGTTACCAGTATGAATCAAACTTAATAAGAGACTGGCATTACATTTCAAATAAATGGAATCCATAGGCGATTTTAACCATTAATAAAACAAAATAAAATTGCAATTTTCCCCTCGAGTCCATTTGTCGATGAATACAGTCTTGCCAACACATTTCAGAGCCAAGAGAAAACCAGTAGTAATGAAGTGATGTTTGATAGTTAAATCAATAACAGCCAGATGTTTTTAGAACTTATGTCAAATCTGGAATCATTTTGTGTGTAAGGACTTTGGTAGCAAAACATTTGAGGATCAATTTGCACGTACAATACCATCATTAAAATATATACGAATCATCTTGCTCTCTGAACAAAATAAACACAATACTGCTGATATTAATATATGCAGTAATATGCCAAGCATCATACACCTCAAGCCCTAGACAGCCTAAATAACCCATATTGGAATTTTGGGGATATTCTTTTTTTCCTTTTGGCTTTCTCTATATCATTATTTCTAATGAGAAAAAATAGAACTGTTATTATATAAAAGAAGGCTAGAGAATTTTTTTTAAGGCCATATGCATTCCAAATGAAAGAAATATAAAGAATACAACAGATAAGCATCCTTACCTGGTATTTTATGTATTTTACTCACAAATTATTATGAAAAATTAATCTTGCCTTACCTTTCATAGAGGCTCGACTTAAGACACTGAATTTCTTCCACTTTTCACTTTATTTATGCCGAAATAACATGGATAGGATTGTTTGGTCAGGCAATGTTAAGAGTATTTTTATCTTATGCCAGAAGGCAAGGATACTTCCTGGTTCATGTATATGGAGAACTGGATATTTCTCTTTCAGGTAAGCCCAAGAAGCCATTAAAATGAGACAGAAATTAGATGCCCCACTGTACGTCCTTTTATCTTAAGCATGTACATTTGAACGCAGTAAATATAAAATTGCTGGGAATATCATGCACCAAGTGATAAGCTACTAATTTTTTGACCAATTTATCCCAATACCCACCCAACTCCCACAAGAAATTTCCTCATTTACTCCCTCAACAGAAAGCAAGTTGTTGCATGGAACATTTTACCCTGGAATCCTTTTGAGTGTTCCTAGCCTGTTTTGTCATGTGAGAGAGCTGCTACTGACAACCAGTGACCCTACAGTTTAAAGGTACCATCACTTCAACTCCTCTGATAAAAATGGTCTAGATAACATCTTTTAAGAGCAATGAGCAAAAAAAAAAAAAAAAAAAAAAAAAAAAAAAAAAATAAATAAAAAATAAAAAAAATCTAATTTTACATGATAATCACAAACTCATCCCTGAACCAAAATATACATAGTACTGAACAACAAAGTTTTGCAACTCTGAATAATTCATCACAATTATCTATAGTAGTAGTTGAAGACTTGACTATCTTGAATTACAACCTACTTATCTTATGAAAATTGTTCAGGAGATATTTCTTCAACTAATTTACTTCTCTTGCTAATTACTTAGTGCGACTGTTCCACCCACATTTTTTGTATCCAATATTGAATCGTCTGTATCCCCTATGATACTATCCCACCTGTGCTTCCACTTTAGAAATGTAATCGAGAATAAAATACTCTTCACATACACTATATAGAATGCAGGCAAGAGGTTATAACAGACAGTACAAGTGGCACCCCTAACTGTCTGACTTCTGACAATATGAATTTAATCCCACACTACACACAAATCAAACTCCTTTTACCAACTCCTGTCAAACTAATTCCACTAAAAGCAATACTGGAGTCGATAAAGATACTCTTATAGTTGACCAGACCAGTGTGGTCTGGTCAACATTCTTCAGCCACGTTATTGTGACTCATCGCCTGCATACTCTTATAGCATTAATCACCTGCCTCTCAACTTTCAAAACCAACTCGCATCCAACTTCCTTTGAACAGTTATTTTTTAAAGCCACTATCTATATTGAGGTAGACAGTGTATTCAAAAAGGAATAGTCTACACTGTATTATCCTAAAGATGAAGTAAACCCATTATTATTCTAAATCACATGTGCACTGCCTGGAAATCTTTAACTGAAGAGCAATGTCAAAAGTTGAGGCATCACAACCAACCTGGATACAAGGCTTTCTGAGGTTGACACAGAGACCATCTGCATCTTTACTGTAATGTTCAACAAGTTCTTGCAAAGTTCTGAAGGTGGTCCGCCGGGCAATAAAGAATCCTCCTTCATCTAGCTGCCGTATCCGGTAATGTTTAACAGTGTCGCCATCTCGTACTGTGAATGGGAAAAGTACAAGATGAAGTTTACCATACAAGTACAGCAGAATTAAGAGTACACTACACAATGCGTTGCAATCAATTTTAAATAAAATTGCTTTGAGCACAAATACATTATTAGATACAAACTCTTAAATGTATAAATATACTCAACAAGAAAACACCAAAAGAGAACACATCCTTGTAAAGCTGACGGAAAAATTAATAATAATAATAATTACGTATCTGCATAAAATAAAGAATTATTTAATAAAAATTTAAAACGTTCATTTAGAGTCATCATGGCTTCGTCCTCTTACCAGATAATGAATAATCATTTCTTCTGCTTTCAGAATCACGTATCAAGAAGGCGCCATGTTCATTTTCAGGCAACAATAACTTTTTCTCTGCCTCTATTCTTTTGATCTTCCCAAAATACCATCTGAAAAATAACATGGGGAAATAAATTAACACACTGTAAATTACTGTACACTGCGACCTCCAAATTTCAAAGCTCTATACAATGAATCTTTAAACAAGCACCAATACCACAACCTGGATCACCTCTCCAAAATCCACATTTGTTAGAGAAAAATCAAATTTCAAAATCTGGGCTAACACGTTACTTCCAGATCTCATTTTTTTGTTCTTTGTATTTTTATAGTTCAGCAAAGGTTAAAGTTTGACCCAGAGGTGTGAGAAATTTTATTTTGAAAATAATTATTTGTCTTATATAAAGAGAATGAATGAACCATGCACTAGGACCAAAGAAACAGAACCCCCAGCCTCTGGAGAACAGCTTGAGCCTCCCCAACCCTACAGAGCTGGAGGCGAGGACCAACAAAAACACAGTTTTGAGAAAAAGTTATCATGGGCCAAAGGAAAAGCTGTCAATTGTGGCAAGGAAAGACCAAAAGGTGGCCAAGAGACCAGGATGGGTCTGGGGGAGCATTAGCAGGCAGGAGGTGAAAAATGCACGAGAGAACTTACGGAACAGTGCTAAGGAGGCATCACCACTGAACGTAACAGTGGAGGCTCTGCCAATGCCAAATGATAAAAAGGCAACAGTATGGCGATTGCATGAGTATGCACGAGATGCCAATTGAGAAATAACCAAGGCAAAAAGTATAGGATGACCCTGACCAAAACAGAAGAAAAACACCGAAGAGACATACAGTAGCTGCAAAACAAGCCCAAGGAAATCTCATCCTGGTGCTTGTTGCAAAACCAACAACCCAGCCACCTACTCTATACAAATGGTGAGAGATGTGCATCAAAAACTCCAAACGAACGGAACACAGAAGGCATAACCAGTGAATACATCATCGAGCCTATCTACTGAAATAGGTGGAAATGTGGAAAAAAGTTCAGATATCAAGCAAGAAGTACCAACCATGCAATCTGGCTATACTGTATATTATAAATACATAAACTTTTCTTCCATTTCCTCATCCATTCTCTTAACTCTCATTATCTATTCTCAAATGTTCACATACTCTATTATCAACTGGTATACATTATTTTTGTTCATAACCATTGACCACAATGTACATACTATTCACACACTGATCCCATCTTAAAAAATACCCTCTGGCTATTGCTCATCCTTTCAAATAAAATTATATGATAAAGGCTTGAAATTTTAAATCTTGCTCTGTTATGAACCCATGCACATCTTACCTGGAAATGAGATCCATGTAATATACAAATATTTGTTATGGTATTACCCATTATAGTTTGAAAAGTGATTCCACCAACTACTATTTCTAGGCTACAATACAACTTCTCGATTCTCACTAAGCACAATTACTCGGGCACTTACGGTTCAGCTTCTATACTCTTTAGCTTAGCCACATAGTTGGAGGGAATGTACCCATCCTGTTTCGTGGCTTTTGATCTTGCAAACCACCAATCCCCTTGTGTATCATTAAGAATTTCTAAATGTTCACCCTTGCGGAAACTCAAGTCCTCATCAGTTCTAGCATCATAGTCATAGAGTGCCACAAATATTTTCGATGTAGCAGCAGTTCCCTCAGGGTCTGGTAGCGAAGGTAAGGTTGGGTTTAGGCCATTCATAGGCCGGCCACCAAGGGCCTGATTGTCTGTGGTACCCCGTGTTGCACCACTAGGGTCACTGATAGTGGGGCCGGTCAGCGGTGGCGACTGAACCTGGAAAGAAAATAAGTTGTATTTGTCTTATGTTTATACTACATTATATTATCATAACATAGGTGACCTGTACAAATGAATTATTGTCATTATTGCTACTACAGCACAGTACTATAACCTAGTTTCCATATTTGTAAGATGGTGGCATAACATTCTTAAAAAAAAAATTTGTCAAGCTATGGGGACATGTCAAAACAGATTGATCTATTCATCATATATGCTACACAACAATTATTATTGCAGTATCACAATAGCAAGAAATGACACTGATGAGTGCTACAGACTGCAATCTTCATGAGGCTTCCAGGGGTTGAGGTAGAATAGTCACTGGAAGAAAGGTGGCAAATGCAATAAGACCTGTCTCAAGGTATTGGAGACAACAGACACAGTGCAAGGGAGCGAAGGCTAAATACTGTACCGATACCAAAATACTGATGCATTATACAACTACTTTTTCAGATTTTATCAAGTATGATATAATCAGCAATTGCAAACCACACCAGCTGGCATTTCATTCAGTGCCATATTACCTTAATGTTAAATTGTTATACTGTACTTTTAAATCTCGGCCTTGGGTCGGCTGTCCTGGCCATTGCCTGATCAATTAGAATATTGCTGCTTGAATATTGCTTTGAATAAATACTGTAGTGAAATTAATTTACTGTAAATACAATTTATAAGGGTTTTGCATTTTATGAACTTGCTTTATAGGCCTAAATGCCTCCAGAGGCATTCACATTACTCCAGTTCATGACTAATTCTACAGCATTAAGAAAGTAAACTGGAACCAATCTTTTCCTGGACACAACATAATTCTACACACTGTCAAGGAATTGTTGACCAATTAGCAGCCACCTCATTAACTCTGCTAGAGGAATGGATTGTGCTACAGTAGAGTTGGGATATGCACAAAAATTATTGCACAGTATAAATGCTGTACACAAACCTAATCAAATATTCTTAAAGAACAACAAACTTAAACCTAGTAAAAATGTAATTTACTCTGTGCTTGTCTTCATCTAAGCTAGATGACAGATTAATCATTAACTGTAAAAATGCTTTAAATCTCGTTATGTATCAACTGGTACTAGGTGAACACGAGCGAGTGCACGAACCTACCAACTGCCCACCAAGCAACAAAACAACTCTGAAATCAAATCATGCTATGTTTCTCAATCACCTTATGCAAAGCCAATAACCTCCTCCACCAAATATATATTCCACCACTAACAATTGTATTCAATACATGCAATTCATCTGCCACCAAATCAATTATTCTAATGTTTAAACAAGTTAAAAGGTTTAGGATACTCTTTAGGATATCCTAAAGGTTTAGGATACTTTAGAGTATGTTATCATACTCTAAGGTGACACGATAAATTTCTCATTCCAAATATTTATAAATTAAATAACCAAACAGATGGAGCTTAAAGCTCCATTCAAGTAATTATCAAAAGAAGGCACCAAGCCGGGAAGACAATGTAGCAAAGGTGCTAAATATCACATAGGATGCCAATACGAGAAAAAAACACACAAGGCGAGCGATATCAAAGGAATCAGATCCACCAAGTATTTTTTTTAGGGACAGAAGGAAAGCAAGGCATACAATCATCATGAAAATTAGGACATTCCACAAGGAGGTACACAACTGTAAGTGGGACAATGCAGTTTGGACAGTAAAGAGCAGGGCTGCATTCCATTAAATGTCCATGAGTTAGGCATGTATGGCAAATATGTAACCTAGCACAAAGTAATTTCCCATTGTCTATTACATTGGTAGGAGGAAGACCTGGGGTCTATGTTACCTTTGAGAGTGTGCAGTTTGTTACCTGTAACCTCAGACCAGCGACCCTGCCAGTAATGCCTGCATTGTGGAATGAATGAGAAAAAGTCTGAATAAGGAATGCCTTTTTTGGAAATAGGACAAGTATGAACAGCCTCCTTAGCAAAAGTGCCCGCACGTTCATTTAAGGTAATACCAATATTGTTGGGAACCCAGCAAAACTCGACTGTCTTAAATCTGCTAGATAGGAAATGGTCAATATTGAACTTCGACTACCACAGGATACATAGGATTAAATGACCCCAGGGCCATGAAGTCACTGCAGGAGTCAACCACAATGACAAAAGAATGTTGACATTGGAAAAGCAGTTGAAGAAATGCATACAAGACTGCACAAAGTTCAGCTGTAACCACGACACCATTTTCTGGTGGGTCCTAGAGCTTGTCATGTAGTCAGCTTTAAGCCTAATATACCCCATCAGGCCCTTGCAAGTTATCACCACAGATCACAAGCAAAATGTGGTCAACTCATTATAGGCAATGGGAGTTTGGGAATACTAGATTAACTCAGGCCAAGAGGGAAACCATCAGAAAGGTAGTGTGCCCCAAAATAAGTACAGTACGTGCATTGAGAAACATTGGCAACTGTGGCAACTATGTAAGCACTCGTTAGCTAGCTCCAACTACTAGTTAATTACACCCCCACATGACAGTCTTGGCAACCCAGGGCTCCAGCCAACTGACCATCCCATTCACTCACCTGGTGCCATCTTGACTGGAGTTCCTTGTGCTCCTTGGCTCTTCCCGACTTCAATTTCAGTTAAGTATTGGTAACTTTTTTTGAATTGTCATGCAGGGGCCTGTATTTCTGTTTATTCCAATTTTATTTTTTTAATACTAAAATTATTTTTAACCTTCTTTGGCATTTGGTGGGGAAGTTTTGTCTCTGCCACAGCCAACACTTCCCCCATGCTGCCCACACCTGACAAGGGCCACAGCCAATACCCCCACCCCTGCCCACACCTGACAAGGGCCACAGCCAACACCACCCCTGTCCTGCCCACACCTGACAAGGGCCACAGCCAACACTCCCCCCTGTCCTGCCCACACCTGACAAGGGCCACAGCCAACACTCCCCCCTCCCCTGCCCACACCTGACAAGGGCCACAGCCAACACCCCCCCCTCCCCTGCCCACACCTAACAAGGGCCACAGCCAACATCCCCCCCTGCCCACACCTGACAAGGGCCACAGCCAACACCACATCCCCCCCCCTGCCCACACCTGACAAGCGCCACAGCCAACACCACATCCCCCCCCCCTCTGCCCACACCAGACAAGGACCACAGCCAACATCCCCCCCCCTCTGCCCACACCTGACAAGGGCCACAGCCAACACCACACTGTAACTGCTGAAGCTGTTTTAGATAGGTGATTGTATGGAAGGCAGTGGGATATGTCCTTGTACAAAATATGCAGTGAGAGGGTAGTCGACCTGACTTTGGAGCAGGAAGGTCATATCCCCCGAGATTAAAGGGATTAGCGTTTAAGATTACAATATGGCTGGTCCTCTGTATTATTGCAACATATAATGAATATTTTTACAAAATACAGTACAGTAATAACTACTGTAATTTGATTTATGTATGTATGTTAGTTACATGTATGTTGAGTAAAAGATCAGGGTCTGTATACTTGCACAAAGTAACGTCAGTAGGGAAAGTACTAGTTCGTTGAGCGGCGTACGTGACCCGACTTGGGTCAAGGTTAGGCGCCCGACGTTCCACAGTTTTCAATATTATTTAATTCACAAAGTTCAAATTCGGATCACTAGCCAATATTGTAATTGGAAATAGCCTTTCCCCCAAGATGCCTGTACAAGTACTGTACAGTACTATCAGTTTATAAGAGTTCAACCATCTGGGTTGTTCAGAACATAGATTACTTGTTCAATTTAAACCCTGCTTAGTAAATTTAGTAACCAGGCGGAGTGATACTAGCCTAGGTCAGTCCTTAGCCGAGTACAGTTAAGACAGTGTGGTTTGCAGCAGCAACTGAAGAGGTCGACCATCTTGCCTCCCGAGACCAGAACTCCATCGGCTAGTTTCTAAGATTAAGGTAAAAGTTGCTCAGAGTTTGTACAGTGACTGTTCATGTTTGCCTCTTTTTTCTAGTTTTCAGTTTTAGGGAGTGTTCAGTTAGGGAGTGATTTTTATTAATTACTTTGATAGATTTGCATAATAAACCGAGTAAGAACTCCTGTATTCGAGTTTTTCCATTATATTATATACTTGTCCTGGCTATCTGTTCTCCACAAGTCTGTTCTCCCACAAGGGAGCCGGTCGGCTGAGCGGCCAGCACGCTGGACTTGTGATCCTGTGGACCCGTGTTCGATCCCGGGCGCCGGCGAGAAACAATGGGCAGAGTTTCTTTCACCCTATGCCCCTGTTACCTAGCAGTAAAATAGGTACCTGGGTGTTAGTCAGCTGTCACGGGCTGCTTCCTGGGGGTGGAGGCCTGGTCGAGGACCAGGCCACGGGGACACTAAAGCCCCAAAATCATCTCAAGATAACCTCAAGATATTGGATTAAGTAGATATCCGATTTTCAGGTCTAAGCCTAGTCAATATGAATACCTACTATATTCCCTTGTTTGCAAGCTAATTCCCACACTTAATGTGACTAATACCTCCCTTTCCACAAAATTGGGAATATCCTACCCCAAAGGTTAAGGGTTAATTAATTTGTCCACACCACAATTAATTGACAGCATTGATTAATGGTCTGGTGGTGGCAGTGATTAAGATCCTTGAGCTTGCTAGAAAGCCTGGTGTTGACATCACGTGTCTGTAGAATCTTAGACGATCGAACGTCTAAGATCACGTGAAGTGGGACTCGGCTGAGAGTTAGCTCTGGGGTTTTGGAATTAAGTTTATTCACGGGCAGGGTAAAGGACAAGTGTGTTTAAACCCTGTCCCATGTTACAACACTCAACCCCCCTCTGCTCATACCTGACAAGGGCCACAACCACTACTCCCCCCTGCCCACACCTGACTAGGGCCACAGCCATCAACTCCCCCCCCCTCTGCCCACACCTGACAAGGTACACAGTCAACACCCCTCTGCCCACACCTGACAAGAACCACAGCCAATACCCCCTTCCCACACCTGACAAGGGCCACAGCCAATACCCCCCCCCCTGCTCACACCTGACAAGGGCCACAACCACTACTCCCCCCCCCTGCCCACACCTGACAAGGGCCACAGCCAATACCTCCCCCTGCCCACACCTGACAAGGGCCACAGGCAATACCCCCCCCTCTTCCCACACCTGATAAGCGCCACAGCCAACACCACACATCCCTGCCCACACCTGTCAAGGGCCACAGAAATTTGGAAGGTGGCAAACGTAGTCCTAATATACAAGGGGGATAGATAGGAGGCACTGAACTACAGGCCAGTGTCCCTAACTTGCATACCATGCAAGCTAATGGAGAAAATTGTGGGAAAAAAGCTATTCAAACATCTGGAATGAAGGAACTTTGTGTCACAACACCAACATGGTTTCAGGGATGGCAATTCATGCCTCACAGGACTAATTGAACTCTACGATCAGGCAACAAGAAGCAGACAAGAAAGAGGGGTGGACAGACTGCATATTTTTGGATTGCCAGAAAGCCTTTGACTCAGTGCCTCACCAGAAACTAGTGCGAAAGCTGGAGATGCAGGCTGGAGTGAAAGGGAAGGTGCTCCATTGGATAAGGGAGTACCTAAGTAATAGAAGGCAGCGAATCACTGTGCGAGATGAGGTCTCAGATTGGCGATGTCACCAGTGGGGTCCCGCAGGGTTCAGTCCTTGGACCCATACTGTTTCCTATATATGTAAATGATATTCCAGATGGTATAGAATCATTCCTCTCATTGTTTGCTGCTGATGCAAAAAATGAGGATTAAGACGGAGGAAGACAGTACGAGACTACAAGATGACCTAGACAGACTGCATGAATGGTCCAACAAATGGCTACTAAAGTTCAACCTGAGTAAATGTAAGGTAATGAAACTAGGCAGTGGAAACAGGCGGCCAGACACAGGACGCAGAATGGGAGATGAAGTCCTTCATGAAACGGACAGAGAAGGATCTAATTGATATCACACCAACCCTGTCTCCAGAAGCCTACATAAAAAGAATAACATCTGCGGCGTATGTGAGGCTGGCTAACATCAGAATTGCCTTCAGGAACCTGTGTAAGGAATCATTCAGAACCTTGTTTACCACACATGTAAGACCAATCCTGGAGTATACTACCCCAGTATGGAGCCCATACCTTGTCAAGCACAAGGCGAAGCTTAAAAATGTTCAGAGATATGCCACTAGACTAGTCCCAGTACTAAGAGGCACGAGTTATGAAGAAAGGCTGCAAGAAATGCACCTCATGGCACTAGAAGACAGAAGAGTAATGGGAGACATGATCACTAACTACAAAATTCTCAGAGGAATTGACTGGGTAGATAAGGATAAACTGTAACACGGGTGGTATGCGAACAAGGGGACATAGGTGGAAAGTGAATACCCAAATGAGTCAAAGGGACGTTAGAAAGAATTTTTTCGTGTCAGAGTAGTTAACAGATGGAATGCATTAGGCAGTGATGTGGTGGAGGCTGACTCCATACACAATTTCAAATGTAGATATGACAGAGCCCCGTAGGCTCAGGAACCTGTACACCAATTGATTGACAGTTGAGAGGCGGGACCAAAGAGCCAGAGCTCAACCCCCGGAAGCACAATTAGGCGAGTACAGTCAACTTCCCACCCCTGACAAGGGCCACAACCAATACCCACCTCTCCTGCCCACACCTGACAAGGGCCACAACCAATACCCACCTCTCCTGCCCACACCTGACAAGGGCCACAACCAATACCCCCCCCTTTGCCCATACCTGACAAGGGCCACAGCCCAACCCCCCAACCCCTGCCCACACCTGACAAGGACAACAACCAATACCCTCCCCCCTGCCCATACCTGACAAGGGCCACAGCCCAACCCCCCAACCCCTGCCCACACCTGACAAGGGCCACAAATAATACCCCCCTGCCCACACCTGACAAGGGCCACAAATAATACCCCCCTGCCCACACCTGACAAGGGCCACAAATAATACCCCCCTGCCCACACCTGACAAGGGCCACAAATAATACCCCCCTGCCCACACCTGACAAGGGCCACAAATAATACCCCCCTGCCCACACCTGACAAGGGCCACAGCCCCCCCCCTGTCCACACCTGACAAGGGCCACAGCCCCCCCCCCTGTCCACACCTGACAAGGGCCACAGCCCCCCCCTGTCCACACCTGACAAGGGCCACAGCCCCCCCCCCCTGTCCACACCTGACAAGGGCCACAATCCAACCCCCCCCAGTCCACACCTGACAAGGGCTACAACCCCCCTCCCTGCCCACACCTGACAAGGGCCACAACCCCCCTCCCTGCCCACACCTGACAAGGGCCACAGCCCAAACTCGACCCCACACCTGACACAAGGCCAACACCCGAGGAGGACACCTGGCCAGGGCTCACACACACACCTGGCCAGGAGCGAGGGCCCACACACACACACACCTACCTGCTCGGGGAAGAGGTTGTTGGGCGGCGGGATACTCCGACTGTCAGACACAGTCTCCTTCTTGCCCTGGCCCCGACTGCTGCTGAAACAGTTGCCCATGGTGGCTGGTCGAGGCGGCCCAGGTAGCGAGTGTGGCAGACGCGTCAGTGCGAGGCGGGGCTCATGGCGGGGGCAGGCAGGAGGTGCTCAGAGCCAGCAGGAGGAGCAACATGGTGCGGGACCAGGACCCGCCGCCGCCTCCATTTTCACTTTCCCAACACAACAATGCCGCGCCCCCGCCTCTAACCCTCCGCTCGGCCAAGCAGTTCCCCCTAAAATACCTCTTCCTCTCTCTCTCCTCACACCACAAATTCAATTCATCCCCCTCACATACCCTCAATACAATTTACTTATCAAATATTTTCATTACATGCATCAAAGGGGGTTTAATTAGATGTGTATGTAGAGAGTGCGGAGTGATACTGGTGAAGAATGCGGGTGAGTATGATCTCTGGGAGACCAACAGGCAGTTACTTATTATCACCGTTAATTACTCTCTCACACTCGCATATGCACTCGTTAACACCTTCTCTCACACGCCCCAGACACGGTCTTGTCTCGGCGGGGCTCCCTAGTGCTGCACTAGAGCATGGCTGCCCTGTATTCAGTAATGTTGACAAAAACACGTTTTCCTTGAGAATGAACGGTGTTGGGGCTGCGTGTGGCGCCCATAACACTCGCTGGCAACCCTCCCACACTTTGTTTATTTACGTGTGCTGACGCGCGCACACCTCCTCCCATGTACGTGGGTGGTGTGTGTACATGACGCGCGCACACCTCCTCCCATGTACGTGGGTGGTGTGTGTACATGACGCGCGCACACCTCCTCCCATGTACGTGGGTGGTGTGAGTACATGACGCGCGCACACCTCCTCCCATGTACGTGGGTGGTGTGTGTGTACATGACGCGCGCACACCTCCCATGTACGTGGGTGGTGTGTGTACATGACGCGCGCACACCTCCAATGTACGTGGGTGGTGTGTGTACATGACGCGCGCACACCTCCTCCCATGTACGTGGGTGGTGTGTGTACATGACGCGCGCACACCTCCTCCCATGTGCGTGGGTGGTGTGTGTGTGTACATGACGCGCGCACACCTCCTCCCATGTACGTGGGTGGTGTGTGTACATGACGCGCGCACACCTCCTCCCATGTACGTGGGTTGTGTGTGTACATGACGCGCGTACACCTCCTCCCATGTACGTGGGTGGTGTGTGTACATGACGCGCGCACACCTCCTCCCATGTACGTGGGTGGTGTGTGTACATGACGCGCGCACACCTCCTCCCATGTACGTGGGTGGTGTGTGTACATGACGCGCGCACACCTCCTCCCATGTACGTGGGTGGTGTGTGTACATGACGCGCGCACACCTCCTCCCATGTACGTGGGTGGTGTGTGTACATGACGCGCGCACACCTCCTCCCATGTACGTGGGTGGTGTGTGTACATGACGCGCGCACACCTCCTCCCATGTACGTGGGTGGTGTGTGTACATGACGCGCGCACACCTCCTCCCATGTACGTGGGTGGTGTGTGCACATGACGCGCGCACACCTCCTCCCATGTACGTGGGTGGTGTGTGTACATGACGCGCGCACACCTCCTCCCATGTACGTGGGTGGTGTGTGTACATGACGCGCGCACACCTCCTCCCATGTACGTGGGTGGTGTGTGTACATGACGCGC
Source organism: Procambarus clarkii (assembly GCF_040958095.1). Lineage (NCBI taxonomy): Eukaryota > Metazoa > Arthropoda > Malacostraca > Decapoda > Cambaridae > Procambarus > Procambarus clarkii. The sequence goes on from NC_091180.1 coordinate 29,123,532, forward strand.
GCACACCTCCTCCCATGTACGTGGGTGGTGTGTGTACATGACGCGCGCACACCTCCTCCCATGTACGTGGGTTGTGTGTGTACATGACGCGCGCACACCTCCTCCCATGTACGTGGGTGGTGTGTGTACATGACGCGCGCACACCTCCTCCCATGTACGTGGGTTGTGTGTGTACATGACGCGCGCACACCTCCCATGTACGTGGGTGGTGTGTGTACATGACGCGCGCACACCTCCTCCCATGTACGTGGGTGGTGTGTGTGTACATGACGCGCGCACACACCTCCTCCCATGTACGTGGGTGGTGTGTGTGTGTGCATGACGCGCGCACACCTCCCATGTACGTGGGTGGTGTGTGTGTACATGACGCGCGCACACCACCTCCCATGTATGTGGGTGGTGTGTGTGTGTACATGACGCGCGCACACCTCCTCTCATGTACGTGGGTGGTGTGTGTGTACATGACGCGCGCACACCTCCCATGTACCATGTACGTGGGTGGTGTGTGTACATGACGCGCGCACACCTCCCATGTACGTGGGTGGTGTGTGTACATGACGCGCGCACACCTCCCATGTACGTGGGTGGTGTGTGTGTACGTGACGCGCGCACACCTCCCATGTACGTGGGTGGTGTGTGTGTACATGACGCGCACACCACCTCCCATGTACGTGGGTGGTGTGTGTACATGACGCGCGCACACCTCCTCCCATGTACGTGGGTGGTGTGTGTGTACATGACGCGCGCACACCTCCCATGTACGTGGGTGGTGTGTACATGACGCGCGCGCACCTCCTCCCATGTACGTGGTCATGTGTGTGTGTGTGTGTACATGACGCGCGCACACCACCCATGTACGTGGGTCATGTGTGTACATCTCCCAGGATGAGCACGGGGTCAACTACTGCTCCCAGAATGAGTTTACCTGACAGCCACTAACAGTAGTGGCCTCGACGAGGACAGGAAGCCGGCGACTTGTCGAAGGTCCCCCCCAATGAGTAGATATGTTGCACCATAGACTATTACCCCCCTACTGTGTGTACGGTGTACGCAACAAATACACCGTAGAGGAGAATATGTTGAGTGGTGGTGTGACCGTAGCCTGGGAGCCACACCATCACTTAACTGGCTACACTTACGACTTAAGGTAAACGAACACTTAAGGTAAAGTGTTCGTACGGAGTTTGGCTCTGATGCCTACCATCTGCACCACTATACCGAATTAAAAGCAGTGAACTTAAACGTCACTACTTATAATTCGATATACTTATTGAACACTTAAACGCTTGCCCGAAACGCTATGCTTACTAGTGGCTTTAGGTATTGTATGCACTAGCTCTATCTATAAATCCAACATTATGTTTGTAACTAATGCTCTATATATGTACTTTTATCTGAATAAACATTTGATTTGAAACATCTACATTAAAAGCTATTCTACACATGTATTTAAAAGCGGTCCTCATGGCGCAGTGGTAAAACACTTGCCCGGCGCTTAGCGAGCTATTTGGCCTGGGGTTCGTATCCTGGCCGGGAAGGAATGACTGGGCGCAAATCTTTAGCTATACGCCTCTGTTCACCCAGCAGTGAACGGGCACCTGGTTGTTAAACGATCTGGTGGGTAGTAATCCCGGTTGCTGTTTTAGATTCAGCTGCTCGAAACACAAGTTCCGAGTAGTACGGGCTATGGTGAGCCCGTAGTGGCAGCCCGTCCTCCAAACAAAGATCCAAAAGTGATTCCATGCACCCGCCAAACTCCCTGTTTATGAATGAAAAGCGATTTACACACGACTCACAACTGCTGAAGTTCGAACATATCCGGAACAAGTGCTTCACTGACGAATTTTGTTCGAATCACAACGCTATAAATGCTTCACCCACGTACTACAAATACAAATAATCGCCAACAGAACCTAAACACCTAACCTAACGTATCCTATGCCTATATATGCACAATATGCTAATATATTATAATATTAATTTATACTTGAGAAAATTCCCGTTTTGAATGAACAGCATGTTAAAATTTATGAATGCGTCTGTGGGGTTGACCGCTGGATGTAATGGACTTGAGTCGAGGACGGGTTGGACTTAACTGGCACAGGAGCGGGGCTGTAACTTGGCCACTCAAGAGGTGGCATGGGCATGAATAGCCCGTAATGGTGTCTGGAGGTGGTGTGGCGCGCATGGTGGTGGTGTGGCGCGCGTGGTGGTGGTGTGGCGCGGGAGACAGACTGTGGGGGTCGCCGGCAGGTGCTCGCGCCCAGACAGGTTATAATATGCATATTTTCTCCTTTTCTCCTAATATTCATATCTTCTCCAAGATATTCATCTCCTTCGTTTTCTTCAAACTTTCCCCCTCTCCTTCCTTCCTTCCTTCCTTCCTTCCTTCCTTCCTTCCTTCCTTCCTTCCTTCCTTCCTTCCTTCCTTCCTTCCTTCCTTCCTTCCTTCCTCCCTTCCTTCCTTCCTTCCCGCCTTCCCGCCTTCCTTCCTTCTCTCTCTCTCTCTCTCTCTCTCTCTCTCTCTCTCTCTCTCTCTCTCTCTCTCTCTCTCTCTCTCTCTCTCTCTCTCTCTCTCTCTCTCTCCTTAATTCTGTGTTTGTCTCTGGTGAGAAACGAGCCTGGGTGCGTGGATTGTGTGTGTTGAGAAGGATGGGGTGGTGGGGAGGAAGGACCTGCCAGCCCACTTCCTGCTGCTTATACCACCCTGCACACACTCCCTCAGGCCAGCCTCCCCCCCCCTCCCCCCGGGACACTGCCGACCACCACACTCCTCCTCCATACCTTCTTAACACATGGAATGCTTTAGGCAGTGTTGTGGTGGAGGCTGACTGTATACGCAGTTTCAAAAGTAGCTATGACAGAGCCCAGTAGGCTCAGGAATCTGTACATCAGTAGATTGGCAGTTGAGAGGCGGCCCCAAAGAGCCGAAGCTCAACTCCCGCAAGCACAACTAGACTAGTACTCCCTCAGGCCAGCCATGGTCCCCCGGGGCACCACTGACCCGCCACAAGGCCTGCAGGCCGGGCATACAGTCTCACTCTCAGGTAAACACCATTAGGTAAGCTCGGGTCTCACAGGAAGAGGAAGGAGTAGGTAATGGTAGCCGGGCGCTGGTAACTATGTCCAGCCCCCAGCCAGGGTGTGTTCAGCCCCCAGCCAGGGTGTGTGTGTCCAGCCCCCCAGCCAGGGTGTGTTCAGCCCCCAGCCAGGGTGTGTGTGTCCAGCCCCCCAGCCAGGGTGTGTGTGTCCAGCCCCCCAGCCAGGATGTGTGTGTCCAGCCCCCCAGCCAGGGTGTGTTCAGCCCCCAGCCAGGGTGTGTGTGTCCAGCCCCCCAGCCAGGGTGTGTGTGTCCAGCCCCCCAGCCAGGGTGTGTGTGTCCAGCCCCCAGCCAGGGTGTGTGTGTCCAGCCCCCCAGCCAGGATGTGTGTGTCCAGCCCCCCAGCCAGGATGTGTGTGTCCAGCCCCCCAGCCAGGGTGTGTTCAGCCCCCAGCCAGGGTGTGTGTGTCCAGCCCCCAGCCAGGGTGTGTGTGTCCAGCCCCCCAGCCAGGGTGTGTGTGTCCAGCCCCCCAGCCAGGATGTGTCCAGCCCCCAGCCTCCCTGCTATTTATTCTTTAATTATAGTAAATTAGACAACTGGTGTGCTCTGACCGCCGTATTTCCTCCTTTACACAACCTTTCCCCCTCTTGGAACAACACTAAATCATCCTTATCTTTCTTATCAGAGGCGGAGCATTACCAGCAACCTTGGATACATCTTCCCTTGACTGAGGAGGATACAAGATAAGAGCGGGAGGTAGTCCTTGGGTCTTATCACCTGGCTCCAGGGTCTAGTTAGGGTTCTCGACGATACACAGGCAGTTAGGGTCCCGTGCCGGACCCACACGGGGTGACAGGGTCCTGGACCATACAATCATGGTCACGCTGCAGTAGGCAGCGTGACCTGGGAGGCAGCAGGCAGCTTGCCCTGGGAGGCAGCAGGCAGCGTGACCTGGGAGGCAGCAGGCAGCGTGCCCTGGGAGGCAGCGTGCCCTGGGAGGCAGCAGGCAGCGTGCCCTGGGAGGCAGCAGGCAGCGTGCCCTGGGAGGCAGCAGGCAGCGTGCCCTGGGAGGCAGCAGGCAGCTTGCCCTGGGAGGCAGCAGGCAGCTTGCCCTGGGAGGCAGCAGGCAGCGTGCCCTGGGAGGCAGCAGGCAGCGTGACCTGGGAGGCAGCGTGCCCTGGGAGGCAGCAGGCAGCGTGACCTGGGAGGCAGCAGGCAGCGTGACCTGGGAGGCAGCAGGCAGCGTGACCTGGGAGGCAGCAGGCAGCGTACCCTGGCATTCCCAGGTCTCGTCCGTCACATCTCAATCTTGTCTTATGGCAGATCATGCACCTGCCCCCCTGGCCTCCTGTGGGCCTGAGGACACATAATGGGCCTGAGAGAACGTGATGGTGGTGGTGGTGGTGCAACCCGTCCTCTCAAAATAAAGTCGCTTTTCGCTCGTATGTGAGCTATGGCCAAAAACTGACGTAATTTTAAATGAAATCGGCTCACGAAAGTTATGTACTGACCCTTTTCTGTTTGGTTCCTCCAGCTTAGTCTGTTAGGTTAGGAGAGGACACTATCGATTAACGTTTTTCATGACGTTTCGAAACTTTAGAAGAATTTCCTGCCCTCCTAACCTATCAGAGAACCCTTAACTTACTGTTTTGGAAAAAAATCCCCAATATATTTAAAAAAAATCATTTTCAAATTACGGAATGTGAAATTATTTCCACAATTCAAATATATTCCAATACATTTTAATAGTAATAATATTAGTGAGGTAGTTAGAGTAGACCTACTGCACCGCCTCTGCTCTCAGCTGTGGTGGGTGTTCAGACTATGGAGCCACCTGCCAGGTGAGTGCGTGCGTGTGCGTGCAGGAAGTAACATTAACACATTAGGTTACATGATGCTGAAGTGCTTCTATAACACTTGTGAGTGCACTTGCCGCCTCCTCGAGGGAACTCTGGCCACTCACTTTCATTGTGAAGTGTATGTTAAAGCCGCGCCGCACTCTCCAGAGCCCCGAGGGTGGAGGTGCACCCCGCCACTGAAGGCCCAGCCTGCCCGTCGTGGAGGCCCAGCCTGCCCGTCGTGGAGGCCCAGCCTGCCCGTCGTGGAGGCCCAGCCTGCCCGTCGTGGAGGCCCAGCCTGCCCGTCGTGGAGGCCCAGCCTGCCCGTCGTGGAGGCCCAGCCTGCCCGTCGTGGAGGCCCAGCCTGCCCGTCGTGGAGGCCCAGCCTGCCCGTCGTGGAGGCCCAGCCTGCCCGTCGTGGAGGCCCAGCCTGCCCGTCGTGGAGGCCCTGTGTGTGTGTGTGTGTGTGTGTGTGTGTGTGTGTGTGTGTACCTTCTCTACCGTCGTCGTCTGACCAGTGTTGTAGTATTGGTGGGAGCACTTGTCTGGTTATATAAGTCTATGGCAAGTTGTGAGTGTGTGTGTGTGTGTGTTTTTGTTGCAGTATCCTGTCGGGGCATTTTGTCCTAAATGTCAGCAGTGCTGCTCCCACACCCGCCTCCTCCAAAACAAACACACACACACACACACACACACACACACACACACACACACACACACACACACACACACACACACACACACATACACACACACACACACACACACACACACATACACACACACACACACACACACACACACACACACACACACACACACATACACACACACACACACACACACACACACACATACACACACACACACACACACACACACACACATACACACACACACACACACACACACACACACACACACACACACACACACACACACACACACACATACACACACACACACACACACACACACACACACACACACACACACACATACACACACACACACACACACACACACACACACACACACACACAATAATGTAATAAAATAAAAGGCATTATACATCCAAAGGAAGACTAGGGAGAGGCAAGCTTTATGAACTTTAAGTTTTGGCGAGCGCCTGAGCCCCGGCCAGCAGGGTAGAGAGCGCCTGAGCCCCGGCCAGCAGGGTAGAGAGCGCCTGAGCCCCGGCCAGCAGGGTAGAGAGCGCCTGAGCCCCGGCCAGCAGGGTAGAGAGCGCCTGAGCCCCGGCCAGCAGGGTAGAGAGCGCCTGAGCCCCGGCCAGCAGGGTAGAGAGCGCCTGAGCCCCGGCCAGTAGGGATAGAGAGCGCCTGAGCCCCGGCCAGCAGGGGTAGAGAGCGCCTGAGCCCCGGCCAGTAGAGGTAGAGAGCGTCTGAGCCCAGGCCAGCAGGGATAGAGAGCGCCTGAGCCCCGGCCAGCAGGGATAGAGAGCGCCTGAGCCCCGGCCAGCAGGGATAGAGAGCGCCTGAGCCCCGGCCAGCAGGGTAGAGAGCGCCTGAGCCCCGGCCAGCAGGGTAGAGAGCGCCTGAGCTCCGGCCAGCAGGGTAGAGAGCGCCTGAGCCCCGGCCAGCAGGGTAGTGAGCCCCGGCCAGCAGGGATAGAGCGCGCCTGAGCCCCGGCCAGCAGGGATAGAGCGCGCCTGAGCCCCGGCCAGCAGGGATAGAGAGCGCCTGAGCCCCGGCCAGCAGGGATAGAGAGCGCCTGAGCCCCGGCCTGCAGGGATAGAGAGCGCCTGAGCTCCGGCCAGCAGGGGTAGAGAGCGCCTGAGCCCCGGCCAGCAGGGATAGAGAGCGCCTGAGCCCCGGCCAGCAGGGGTAGAGAGCGCCTGAGCCCCGGCCAGCAGGGATAGAGAGCGCCTGAGCCCCGGCCAGCAGGGGTAGAGAGCGCCTGAGCCCCGGCCAGCAGGGATAGAGAGCGCCTGAGCCCCGGCCAGCAGAGAAGGTCACCCCAGCACTTGTCACCTTAATTATTTTGCTCTCCCTCCCCGGACACAAATTATAAATATGAACCACGACACGGAACCTACATCTACAGTGTATTTTCCCAAAACGATTATTATTGTATGTAACATATATTGTAACCTCTTGACTCCCCGGTCAGTGTTTTATTGTTGTGGGCGCTGGAAGAGGCAGACGATAACGGGTGACCCCCGGGACGAGCCTAGTGGCCACCTCTGTGTCCCCACTACGCTACTGAAGGTGGCACGCGCCCTCAGGAAATGACACAGAGTGACAGTATTGGTAAATAGACGAAGGTGAGAGTGACAAGCTTGGCCTTCCTCCCCTAGTGTGAGGCTTCACGGAGTGAGCCTACTCTCCCACACATAGCTCCCCTAGTGTGAGGCTACGTAGTGAAGGGGAAGGGTAAACTCCCTGAGAGAGGGATTGCAATAGTAGTGACAGAGAAATAGGTAAGATCATCTGGTGGATCTTGAGGAGACATCCGACAGGCCCACACACCCATCGTAGAGAACGCTGCTCAGATAGTGTGCAAACCTCTTAAAATGACTTCCATATCATCTAGGACACGAGGGTAACACGATATAGTTGTAAGGAGGCACTTGCCATTCCAATATATAAGAAAGATTTCAGAGATGGACCATTAAACTTCAGGCCCGTGTCTTTAGCAGACACACCTGGAAAAGTGATTACAAGGAATAATCTATATATCACCCACAGGGACTTGAGTACAAAGCACCAACACAGGTTCAAAGAAGGGAAATAATGATCCGGGTCTTGAAAATACTCCTTGAACTCGACGAATTAGACAGAATGGTTAGGTTAAGCAAGAGTGTAAGAGTGAACATGCGTGGAGGCAGGACACACAGATGAGTCACAAGGATGTGAGGAAACACTTCATTGTAAGAGGCATAAGCAAGATGAAACCAAGTAGAATGTCAGTAGCAGGCTACCACCGTCCACAGTCTGGGACTGTAGTGGTCAGTAGCAGGCTACCACCGTGCACAGTCTGGGACTGTGGTGGTCAGTAGCAGGCTACCACCGTGCACAGTCTGGGACTGTGGTGGTCAGTAGCAGGCTACCACCGTCCACAGTCTGGGACTGTGGTGGTCAGTAGCAGGCTACCACCGTCCACAGTCTGGGACTGTAGTGGTCAGTAGCAGGCTACCACCGTGCACAGTCTGGGACTGTGGTGGTCAGTAGCAGGCTACCACCGTGCACAGTCTGGGACTGTGGTGGTCAGTAGCAGGCTACCACCGTCCACAGTCTGGGACTAGGGGTAGGCCCGGTGTCAGCCACCACCAAATAATAACTTCTGAATCTCTACTTGACCTTTACCACTTTTTACCGCCTCTCACTAAGCCTTTGTCCAACTTTGCCCACTTATGTCTGTCTGCCTTGTATGTTTTTTCTTGTTTTTTTGTGTGTCCTTGTCTGCCAGTCTTTGCTTATATTAGTCTGCCTAACCACCAACTAGTTATGCAGCCCGTCCTCCTCAGGTTTCCCAACGTCAAGAAATCGGTCAAATTAAAGTGTCCTCTCCTAACCCACCAGAGGACCCAACACAGAAAACGGGACAGTACGTCACTTTCGCCAGCCGCTTCCATGTTCTAGTACGACAATGTTTGGCCTTATGTAACGCATATGAGCGAAATGAGACGTTTGTTTGAGGACAGGTAGAGTTATGAGTGTACTTAGATAATGGTTATTGAGTGCCAATATTTAAGTTTAAGAGCTGGAGGAGGTTGTTAGAGGAGTGAGGCGAGACAGGTAACTGTCACCCCGTCTCCATGGTGCTACACCTCATTGAGCTCCGTTAAAGGGTTACACAGCTAGTCAGTCCTCTGGTAAGACGACGTCTGAATGACACACAAGACACCACCAAGATGATCATATTTTGTCTCGCTTAAGCTACTAAACCGTTATATTTACTACAGTCATTACCGCGCTCAAGTTCTCCACCACCACCACCCGTCTCAAACTCTCTCCCAATCACTTACCTGCTGACCATCATATATATATATATATATATATATATATATATATATATATATATATATATATATATATATATATATATATATATATATATATATATGTCGTACCTAGTAGCCAGAACGCACTTCTCAGCCTACTATGCAAGGCCCGATTTGCCTAATAAGCCAAGTTTTCCTGAATTATTATATTTTCTCTAATTTTTTTCTTACGAAATGTTAAAGCTACCCGTTTCATAATGAATGAGGTAATTTTTTTTGTATTGGAGTTAAAATTAACGAAGATATATGACCGAACCTAACCAACCCTACCTAACCTAACCTAACCTATCTTTATAGGTTAGGTTAGGTTAGGTAGCCGAAAAAGTTAGGTTAGGTTAGGTTAGGTAGGTTAGGTAGTCGAAAAACAATTAATTCATGAAAAATTGGCTTATTAGGCAAATCGGGCCTTGCAAAGTAGGCAGAGAAGTGCGTTCTGGCTACTAGGTACGACATATATATATATATATATATATATATATATATATATATATATATATATATATATATATATATATATATATATATATATATATATATGTCGTACCTAGTAGCCAGAACTCACTTCTCAGCCTACTATGCAAGGCCCGATTTGCCTAATAAGCCAAGTTTTCATGAATTAATTGTTTTTCGACTACCTAACCTACCTAACCTAACCTAACTTTTTCGGCTACCTAACCTAACCTAATTAGGTTAGGTTAGGTAGGGTTAATTAGGTTCGGTCATATATCTATGTTAATTTTAACTCCAATAAAAAAAAATTGACCTCATACATAATGAAATGGGTAGCTTTATCATTTCATAAGAAAAAAATTAAAGAAAATATATTAGTTCATGAAAACTTGGCTTATTAGGCAAATCGGGCCTTGCATAGTAGGCTGAGAAGTGCGTTCTGGCTACTAGGTACGACATATATATATATATATATATATATATATATATATATATATATATATATATATATATATATATATATATATATATATATATATATATATATATATATATATATATTACACACAACTTTAGAACACTTTCCCACCAGGAGATTCGAACCCTAGCCAGCACAGAAGCCTTACAGCAACTGGCATAACTGGTAAGCCTTTAACCCACTGCACCACAGCTCAGACACTGAGCTCAGAGGCAACATTAGAACACTATATGCCCTGCAATACGAAAGAGTGTTCACTTCTCCTACCACCCCCTTTTTTTTTATTATGATGTACACTTTATTATGCAAGGTTATACAGTTACATATCTGATTTTATACAAAAAATGAACATTAAGAGGACACAAGAAAAAGTTCGCTTCCTAGAGGCTGTAGATTTCCTCGAACTCCTCCGACGCCGGGCAGGAACCGAGGATGCAGCGGGCATTTCCCCTCTGGATCGCGACACTGAGGCGCTGAAAGAGAAAACTTGCTGCTCTAGGGTCTCTTGTGGTGTCAATGAGCTTGGAACCAAGATCCTTAAGAAACCTTCTTGCACTCTCACCCCATGGGCCTAGGGTCTCAGACCCTATTGGAACGAAGTTGTACCTTTGATCTAATTGCCTGTACTTGACTGACTTTTGTTTTTCTCTGTGTGTCGCTGCGGCTCCTGCCGTGCCGGCAGAGAGGGTGATGTATGTCGTTGCCAGGGTGGATACGCAAGTATAGTCCCATGCTAACTGCCTGCCACCCTTCCACGGACGCAGTGTGTCAGTGTCACACAGTCAGTGTGTGTCGTCCGCAGTGTGATTCCACGGACGCAGTGTGATTTGATATATGTATATATATATATATATAATATGTAAATAAATGGTATCAAAGTTTTATTATTTTGTAAATACCTGAAAATTCCCTGGTATACATCATCCCACAACATATATCCCCGCCACACGACCTCCCCCCCAACACACACCCCTCCCCCACACATACCTTCCATGTCCCCCACCATCACTGTAGCCATTTTGCCTACATTATCTCCATCACTGTAACCTAAAGGCTGCACCCAAAAAACAAATCTGTCATCTGAACATACGTTTTGCAAGGCGATATCTGAATACACTAAAGTTTATACAAATGCTAAACTCCACGGACTTTGGGCGACATATTTCATATCCACCAACTTGGTGAAGGGTGTATAGGTGGCTGACATTGAAGGAGGCGTATGGGGCCGACCCCGACCCCCCTCCAACACGCATCGTAGTCACCTTTAACCCTGCAAAGTTTAGTGAAGCTGGCCCCGAACCTCAGTCCTCCACCTTCGGCGAGACCAACAGACACACACACATACACTATTATATGTAAAGATATGTGAGACATGCACATGATACACATATGTGAGTTTGTAATTTGACAACCCATGGTTTAGAAAAGCGAGGTCCAAGAGCTAACTGCTCGTTCTTGCAGCAACAAATCAGTCAGTGAGTCGGGTCTACCAGTCAGTGAGACAGGGGCCACCAGTCAGTGAGTCGGGTCTACCAGTCAGTGAGACAGGGTCCACCAGTCAGTGAGACAGGGTCCACCAGTCAGTGAGACAGGGTCCACCAGTCAGTGAGACAGGGTCCACCAGTCAGTGAGACAGGGTCCACCAGTCAGTGAGACAGGGGCCACCAGTCAGTGAGACAGGGGCCACCAGTCAGTGAGACAGGGTCCATCAGTCAGTGAGACAGGGGTCCACCAATCAGTGAGACAGGGTCCACCAGTCAGTGAGACAGGGGCCACCAGTCAGTGAGACAGGGTCCACCAGTCAGTGAGACAGGGGTCCACCAGTCAGTGAGACAGGGTCCACCAGTCAGTGAGACAAGGGTCCACCAGTCAGTGAGACAGGGGTCCACCAGTCAGTGAGACAGGGTCCACCAGTCAGTGAGACAGGGTCCACCAGTCAGTGAGACAGGGGTCCACCAGTCAGTGAGACAGGGGTCCACCAGTCAGTGAGACAGGGTCCACCAGTCAGTGAGACAGGGTCCACCAGTCAGTGAAACAGGGTCCACCAGTCAGTGAGACAGGAGTCCACCAGTCAGCGTACAGCAGAGGTCTACTGTGTGGCAACAGCTGTCCGCCACTTACCGGACGTGCCTTTAAAAGTCCAAAAATTTACAACTTCCTTCACTTAAGTCTGGTCTTGAGGGCGCTAGAGACGGCTCAGTCCTGGTAGCTGGCTACCATGGTGTGTTACTGTAGCCCAGGCAGCTGGCTACCATGGTGTGTTACTGTAGCCCAGGCAGCTGGCTACCATGGTGTGTTACTGTAGCCCAGGTAGCTGGCTACCATGGTGTGTTACTGTAGCCCAGGCAGCTGGCTACCATGGTGTGTTACTGTAGCCCAGGTAGCTGGCTACCATGGTGTGTTACTGTAGCCCAGGTAGCTGGCTACCATGGTGTGTTACTGTAGCCCAGGCAGCTGGCTACCATGGTGTGTTACTGTAGCCCAGGCAGCTGGCTACCATGGTGTGTTACTGTAGCCCAGGCAGCTGGCTACCATGGTGTGTTACTGTAGCCCAGGCAGCTGGCTACCATGGTGTGTTACTGTAGCCCAGGCAGCTGGCTACCATGGTGTGTTACTGTAGCCCAGGCAGCTGGCTACCATGGTGTGTTACTGTAGCCCAGGCAGCTGGCTACCATGGTGTGCTACTGTAGCCCAGGCAGCTGGCTACCATGGTGTGTTACTGTAGCCCAGGCAGCTGGCTACCATGGTGTGTTACTGTAGCCCAGGCAGCTGGCTACCATGGTGTGCTACTGTAGCCCAGGTAGCTGGCTACCATGGTGTGTTACTGTAGCCCAGGCAGCTGGCTACCATGGTGTGTTACTGTAGCCCAGGCAGCTGGCTACCATGGTGTGTTACTGTAGCCCAGGCAGCTGGCTACCATGGTGTGTTACTGTAGCCCAGGTAGCTGGCTACCATGGTGTGTTACTGTAGCCCAGGCAGCTGGCTACCATGGTGTGTTACTGTAGCCCAGGCAGCTGGCTACCATGGTGTGTTACTGTAGCCCAGGTAGCTGGCTACCATGGTGTGTTACTGTAGCCCAGGCAGCTGGCTACCATGGTGTGTTACTGTAGCCCAGGCAGCTGGCTACCATGGTGTGTTACTGTAGCCCAGGTAGCTGGCTACCATGGTGTGTTACTGTAGCCCAGGCAGCTGGCTACCATGGTGTGTTACTGTAGCCCAGGTAGCTGGCTACCATGGTGTGTTACTGTAGCCCAGGTAGCTGGCTACCATGGTGTGTTACTGTAGCCCAGGCAGCTGGCTACCATGGTGTGTTACTGTAGCCCAGGCAGCTGGCTACCATGGTATGCTACTGTAGCCCAGGCAGCTGGCTACCATGGTGTGTTACTGTAGCCCAGGTAGCTGGCTACCATGGTGTGTTACTGTAGCCCAGGTAGCTGGCTACCATGGTGTGTTACTGTAGCCCAGGCAGCTGGCTACCATGGTGTGTTACTGTAGCCCAGGCAGCTGGCTACCATGGTATGCTACTGTAGCCCAGGCAGCTGGCTACCATGGTATGCTACTGTAGCCCAGGCAGCTGGCTACCATGGTATGCTACTGTAGCCCAGGCAGCTGGCTACCATGGTGTGTTACTGTAGCCCAGGCAGCTGGCTACCATGGTGTGCTACTGTAGCCCAGGCAGCTGGCTACCATGGTGTGTTACTGTAGCCCAGGCAGCTGGCTACCATGGTGTGTTACTGTAGCCCAGGTAGCTGGCTACCATGGTGTGTTACTGTAGCCCAGGCAGCTGGCTACCATGGTGTGTTACTGTAGCCCAGGTAGCTGGCTACCATGGTGTGTTACTGTAGCCCAGGCAGCTGGCTACCATGGTGTGTTACTGTAGCCCAGGTAGCTGGCTACCATGGTGTGTTACTGTAGCCCAGGTAGCTGGCTACCATGGTGTGTTACTGTAGCCCAGGTAGCTGGCTACCATGGTGTGTTACTGTAGCCCAGGTAGCTGGCTACCATGGTGTGTTACTGTAGCCCAGGCAGCTGGCTACCATGGTGTGTTACTGTAGCCCAGGTAGCTGGCTACCATGGTGTGTTACTGTAGCCCAGGCAGCTGGCTACCATGGTGTGTTACTGTAGCCCAGGTAGCTGGCTACCATGGTGTGTTACTGTAGCCCAGGCAGCTGGCTACCATGGTGTGTTACTGTAGCCCAGGCAGCTGGCTACCATGGTGTGTTACTGTAGCCCAGGTAGCTGGCTACCATGGTGTGCTACTGTAGCCCAGGCAGCTGACTTCTGAGTGGCCAGCTGCCTGAACGCTAACAATTTGCTTGGGGATGAGGTACGGCTCTTGGGTTCCATCTCTCAACCCTTTGTCGACCGGTGTATAGGGTCCAGAGTGTATTAGGCACTGCCATATATATATATATATATATATATATATATATATATATATATATATATATATATATATATATATATATATATATATATATATATATATATATATATATATATATATATATAAAGCTGAGCATGGAGTCTACCTCCAACAATTCACCTCTCAGTACCTTCCGCGCATTTGCTAATTTGAAACAGAATTTGTTTTTCTAATGTCTCTTGTTGATTTTAGATACTTAGTTTCCATGTGTTCCCCCCCTTGTTTGTCTGCCTCCCGACGTGGTATGTTAATGTCTGTTCTGTCTATTTGTTTACTATATATGTGGTATTAATGACATCGTCTGATATGATAACATCGACCCTCTTGACGCCACGGTGCAAAGATGTCATGCGCAGTTACAAAGGTGTCTTGTAGCGCCGGTAAGAGGAGTACAGCGCCCAGGGCCCGCGGGGGGAGTACAGGTGTTGCTATGTAACACCTCCATCTCTCATGGCTGTAGTCTGCAACTTGTAAACACCGAGGTGCAACGCTAAGCCGTGTGCTGGTTAAGGTCCACACTAACTTAACTGTGTACCACACTTCCACACTGTGTACACACTGCTGCTGCATATGTTGAGAGTGCAACTGCGTCAGCAACACGCTGACTTGCTGAGATAAACAGATATTACGGTTCAGTTGGTGAGTGCGTCATGTGTGGGTGTAACCTTCCCCCTCACCGCTCACACCATGGGTACGGGTGCTCTCATTACTGGTGGTAGTGCTGGTCCTCTTGTTAATATTGATCTTACTCGTGTTCTTCAGGTTGTTGCTCTCACCGTTTGTGTTGTTGTGGTGGTTGTTTGTGTGGAGTGGTGAGGTCCACCTTGGCGAGGTCCCGCCTGCTTGTCTCTGTGCCACTGTTGCCAACATTAACGAGGCCATAATCATTAAACAGCAGGTGTGCAGTGCACGAAGGTCAATACATAGTCAACATGTGTGGTGTTCTCTCGCAGACACACACACACACACAAACAAACACACACACACACACACACACACACACACACACACACACACACACACACACACACACACACACACACACACACACACACACACACACACACACACACCAGTCTCCAGACTTACAGAAGGACCTCATTCAGACAAAGGCAGGGAAACTTTGCCAGGGAGACATTAAACACTCCCCCCCCCACACACACACGTTTGTGTGTGTGGGGGGGGGGGGCTGTGTGGCCCCCACGGTGTGTGAGGCTTTTTGGTCACACATTGACCAAAGAGCCAAAGCACAACCCCCGCAAGCACAAATAGGTGAGTACACGGTATGCCAAAATGACTTGTCCCGGAACTGAAAGGTATGAGCTACGAGGAAAGGCTGAAGGAGGTGAACCTCGCGTCCCTGGAAAACAGAAGAGTAAGGGGAGATATGATAACCACCTACAAAATTCTCAGGGGAATTGACAGAGTAGACAAAGACAAACTCTTCAGCACGGATGAGACACGAACAAAGGGACACAGGTGGAAACTTAGTACCCAGATGAGCCACAGAGACGTTAGAAAGAATTTTTGTGTCAGAGTAGTTAATAAATGGAATGCATTAGGCAGTGATGTGGTGGAGGTTGACTCCATACACAATTTCAAATGTAGATATAATAGAGCCCAGTAGGATCAAGAAATGTACACCAGTTGATTAACAGTTGAGAGGCGGGACCAGAGAGCCAGAGCTCAACCCCCGCAAGCACAACTAGGAGAGTACAACCACACATCTCAGACAGACACAGACAGACTGTGGTTGAGACACGCGGGACAGACATACACCGACGGCAAAAGCTGTCAGTCCAGAACTTCCAACATGACAGTGAAAGGTTTTATACAGAGGTGACGGTGGGGTCGGGTGTTGTGAGGGGCGCCCCGGGGAGGAGGGAGGGAGAGGCATGATGAGGGAGGGATGATGAGGGAGGGAGAGGGAGGGAGGGATGATGATGGAGGGAGAGGGATGAAAGAGAGAAGTGAGGGGAATCGATGTTGAGTTCCTCCCTCACTGGCTAGTGAGGCCGCTTCGCCTGGCGCCAGGACCACCCCCACGAGGCCCCGACCCAGGACCCGCCCTACACCTCTTCTGCTTTATATTTTACACCGGTGGGTAAAGGGAACAGACGTCCTCACACTTCTGTCAGTGGGCTTACAGCCTCCCCTTCATACAGCTTATTCTACTAGTTTAATCTGGAACACAACCCACCAATTGGCTTAGGTCTCTCTCTCTCAAATCTGTGAGATTGCTTTCCTCTACGCTTCATTTGAATGCCTTCCAATCTACTTTGGTATTTTGGAGTCTAGGAAAGCAGGATTTCTGTATCGGGTCTGATGGTGTTAGTGGCAGTTGGTCACTTGTACTTATTGGTCCTCTTTCTGTGCGGTTATGCAGCAAGTGGTGGTTCTTTGTCAATATAATGTCAAGTTTTCCTCTATGGGCATGTTTGGTGTAAGTTAGGAAATCAAGACCCAGATGTATTATATTTCTGTCCCGTGTCAAATTTTATATGACTTCTCCAACCTGGTTCTTTACCTCATATCCTGGGATGTGTGTTTGAGGCACTTTAGGGTGTACTGTTGTAACACACTCTCCCACCCCTAACTCCCCTCTCCCACCCCTAACTCCCCTCTCCCACCCCTAACTCCTCTCTCCCACCCCTAACTCCCCTCTCCCACTCTCATTCTCCCCCAAGCTCCCCTTCACTACCTCATGACTAAGTCATTAGCAGTTCGGTGTCCTCTACTATACAACTTCATCGACTGTGCCAAATTGAATGTGTTAGTACAGTTAGTGTTGTCATGCAGCCCGCTACTCGCTCGGCCAGGTACTTCTTGGTTGTGTTTACGTCCTTCTAGTTGAGGCACCTGTATGCCTGTTTGAATATTCATATTGCGTGTATATTCCACTCAATCTGTACCTTGTAATTCAAGTGTTATACACATCAATTAGGGAACAAATTGCGAATATCCAGTGGCAACAACAGTTGACATTACTGATTCACTTATAAATAATCTATGTCCACATGAGCACTATGCTTACACTGATGGCTCTGTTCAACTATCAATAGATCGCACTGAAGCAACCTATAAGGTATATACATATACTACTAATGTAATACAAAACAGTTAGCTTTACGTATACAGAATTAACTGCCTGCAACTAGCCACTAATACACTGAAAGATAAATGAATAATTTTTGTGATTCAAAGTCAGCTCTTCCAGTATTTGAAAACTCAACACACAAAATAGATTCACAGTATCCTCCTTTGTGTGGATTCTACCTCACACAGGTGTTGTCCAGCATGATTGTTATGTAACAAACGTGAGATTGACCTGAACAAATCCACAAGGGCCGTAACGAGGATTCGAACCTGCGTCCGAGAACATCCCAAACGCTGCCTTAATCGACTGAGCTACGACATGGTCAAAATCCTCGTCACGGCCCTTGTGAATTTGTTCATTTGATGCATCACGCAATTGTGATTTCTGTGTGTGAGGCTGTCCTACACTTAAGTATCCCGCCGTCTATTTTCATAATCACACTATTTCAAGGCACTTGGGCTGACGGATGAGCAATCACTGGCACTCAAAGAGTAGAAAGCGCCAGTAAAACGAACTATGATATGTTTAGAACTTACAACTAAAATAACAATAATAATTTATTTACAATAAGGTACAATGGGTTGGCGAGATTACACAATATTGGTATTTTTACATTTATGCAACACCACTAACACGATTAGCGTTTCGGACAGGTCCTTAATGTAACATATCAGATAAGATGAAAGGTACATTGAAGCAAGGTTTTATATCAACAAATAACTACATTGTAAGTTGACAGAGGTGATTACATTGGTTAGGCTGTGTCCTAAATACTAATATTGGGGAAGTGGGTAGTACAAGAAGCACAAGGTACGAAACTATGAGGATGAAATTAGGTACTTTTTTATTTTACTTTTGAATAAGGCATAGGTTGGACAATTTTTTAATTCGTCATGGAGTGAGTTCTAAAGATTGAGCCCTTTTATTTGAATGGAGAGCTTGCACAAATTTAGTCTGACTCTGGGGATATCAAAGAGATACTTATTTCTGGTGTGGTGCTCATGTACTCTATTACATCTATCAATTAAAAGTTTCAGATCAAGATTAACCTTTAGGAACAAGGTTTTGAACATGCAGATAGCACATGAGAATGTGTGGAGTGAATGTATGTTTAGCATCTTAAGGGACTTAAATAGTGGTGGGCTGTGTGTTGTCTGAAGACAGAGTTTGTTAAGTTCTGATTCATCAAATTTTTGCTAAGTGATGATAGGCTTGATGTAATTTGCAGTGGTTGAACCCTAAGCCCAGATACCGTATGTTAGAGAGGGATAGATTAGGGCGCAGTATAAGCAGAGGAGAGCAGAGTGGGGAGCATTATATCTGATTTTAACAAGTATACCAACCGTTTTTGAGACTTTTTTGGCTATGTGTTGAATGTGGGTGCTGAACTTCAGTCACATTTCTATGTATAGACCAAGGAACATCCCCTTATTTTAATTGGTATTGTTAACATTGTCTATCTGAAATTGAATCTCATTCGATGATTTACTACCAAAAAAAGTAGAAGTTTTTTTCTATGTTTAGTGTATGTTTGTTAGTTGACACCCAGGAGTGGTATATATATAATATATATATATATATATATATATATATATATATATATATATATATATATATATATATATATATATATATATATATATATATATATATATGACAATGTCAGACCACGGAGGAAAATGAAACAGGAATTTCCTTAAGTACTTTCGTATATTAAATATGTATTTATGTAGATGAAGATGTATTGATTCCTTCTGAAGATGTATTTAATATACGAAAGTACTTAAGGAAATTCCTGGTTCATTTTCCTCCGTGGTCTGACATTGTCACATTCTTAATCACGTGTTTATTTTCGTGATATACACACACACACACACACACACATATATATATATATATATATATATATATATATATATATATATATATATATATATATATATATATATATATATGTCGTACCTAGTAGCCAGAACGCACTTTTCAGCCTACTATGCAAGGCCCGATTTGCCTAATAAGCCAAGTTTTCCTGAATTAATATATTTTCTCTAACTTTTTTCTTATGAAATGATAAAGCTACCCATTACATTACGAATGAGGTCAATTTTTTTTTATTGGAGTTAAAATTAACGTAGATATATGACCAAACCTAACCAACCCTACCTATCCTAACCTAACCTATCTTTATAGGTTAGGTTAGGTTAGGTAGGGGAAAAAGTTAGGTTAGGTTAGGTTAGGTAGGTTAGGTAGACAAAAAACAATTAATTCATGAAAACTTGGCATATTAGGCAAATCGGGCCTTGCATAGTAGGCATAGAAGTGAGTTCTGGCTACTAGGTACGACATATATATATACAGTATATATATATATATATATATATATATATATATATATATATATATATATATATATATATATATATATTTCACTGCTGATAATATTATTTAATGTGTGGGGGTTGGGTTCAGAATAGTCAAAGGAAGTATCGTCTGCAAATAGTATATGTTTAAGAATGTTAGAACCATTTGACTAATCATTGATGTATATAGGAAATAGGAGAGGTCCCAATATTTAAGATGATGCCCTGTGGCACCCCTACTATCCATGGTAAAATGGAGTTATGCTATTGATGACTAGATATTGGTGTCTGCCACAAAAATATTAACGAATATATTACAGAGCAAGGCCTCGGATACCATAGTGGTGAAGCTTCACTAAGAGGTAGTTATATATGTAGTGACAACACAAACCATCCACCAGATAGTGGGACATTATAATGACCAGCATTAGGCTGGGATGTCGTTACTCATAGCAGGTAACTGCAGGTAATTAATCTCTCAAGAGTGAACACTCCAATTATGAAATCTGTGAACAAGAGTTAGGACACACTCCAACACTATATTAATGTTATATATATAGTACATATAAAAGGTTGGACCAGTGGTACAGTATTTGGCGTGTACACTTGCAACATGAGTGCACACATGGTTGTCGCCAGTGATATAGGTTGTACACCTGCTATAGGAGTGACACAAGGAATACCACTACCAGCATGAAGCAGTGATCACATCACTCTCTAATATCATAGTCCCTCCTCGTTCGTTTTCTCTGAACGGAAGCGCATATACTGTAAATTCCTACATATTTCCGCTAGATTTTTAATTCATTAGCGGCTAACCCATAGCATGTGTTTGTAACTCTTGCCACCATGATAGAAGTTGATGAAGAGGAGTTTACTTGTCCTTGTTTTGTGACGAAAAAATTCTAAACAATGTCCGAAACGCTATGTGTGATAGTGGCTTTGCAAAATTGTAAGAACACCAATGTTTTGTTCTCTCTCAACCCAATATAATGTACCTTCATAATGTACATTGAGTTGTGAGAGTAATAATGATACATTATGATAATGTATCATTATCATAATGTATCATAATGATACATTATGATAATATATCATCATAATGTTCCAGAACACTTAAGACAGAGAACGTGATGACTGTAGTCTTGGGGAGGACTTCGTAGTGGTGAGGCTTAGAGTCCAGTCTTCGCCAGGCTGTCATTCTTGGTTAGTGAGAACCTGGCAGTGAGTGAGCACACTTGGGAACAAGTATTATCTAGTAACACGGCTTCTGATAACATGTAACGATTATATTCTAGTCCATTTTGACCTTCACAAGTGCTGGGAGATGGAGCGACCATCTCTTGTAAATAGTCGCTAGAGTCAACATTTATATTCTGACAGACTGTATATATCTTGTGTTGAACAAACCAACAAGGGCCGTGACGAGGATTCGAACCTACGTCCGAGAGCATCCCAGACGCTGCCTTAATCGACTGAGCTATGACATGGTCAAAAGAGTAAGTTGTAAGTCTTACGTAAAATATAAGGTAAGCCTCTTTGGACCATGTCGTAGCTCAGTCGATTAAGGCAGCGTCTGGGATGCTCTCGGACGTAGGTTCGAATCCTCGTCACGGCCCTTGTGGATTTGTTCATTTGAGGCATCACGCTATTGTGATTTCTGTGTGTATCTTGTGTTCTATTTTGTGTTGATATGTTTAATACCTTATTTATATCCCCTTTGTTATACAGTTTTAAGCATTTATATATATTAATCGTGTCGCCCCTTACTCTTATCGTCTTTCTAGAAAATGTATATTAAGCTTTTTTAATATCTCTTCATAAGGGAGGGTTCTAATTCCTGGGATTGACTTTGTACACGTTAAAGGGAATTCACGTACATTCTACAGTACGATGACCACAGCTGAGCTACATAATGTAAAGGGGGGGGGGAGAGGTGTAACACGGTGAAGATAACGCTGGACAATAACATTATAGACCCACCAGCAGACCTCTGGTTGCCCGCCCCTTTGACTGCCTCAGTCCGCAGAGGTCTGTGGTAGAAAATAATAATTAAAAAAAAAAAAACTGCTTTTATCTCTGATCTCTCTCTCCTCTAATTCTATCCCCTCTCTTTCTCTCCCATACCTCTCTCCCTCTCGTAAATAATAAAAATCCTCTGTAAAACGGATATTATATTGTCGTTACTAATAAATGCTAGACCTACTGAAGCCACAAAACAATTATTAAAGAAATATGTCAATAATGAATATTTTATGGAACTAGAACCTCTCCAGGATTCGAACTTGGGTCGCCAGGATACCATACTCCTGGCAGCTCAGTACTATAGCCACTCAGCCAGCAATTGCCTAAGAGTGTGGGGGAAGTCTTGAGACCCAAACAGCCGGCAACACTCGTGGCGTGTATTGGACACAGATATTTCACCAAATCCTATAAAATGCTATTAAGATTCGAATCCTGGAGAGGTCATAGAGTCCACAGTTATACATAGGCTTTACACACACTTGGTACTCAGTGCGACCCCTAGCAGGTTCTAGGATTTGATTAAATATCCGTGCCCAACACGGAAGACAGACCCAGACACAGCTGGGTACCTAACCAAAATATATCCAATCCAACAGACACTTGGGACTAGCCTCGCCCAACTTTCCAAGATGACATATGGGGGTATGCGAGTGTCATAGGCCAGTCGGGGTAGGCCCCAGTGCCAACCTTAAAGAAGTATCGGTATCTATAGTGATCGTCTCCGATTTTCAATAAGCCTGAAATCGGGAATAAGTTTATGTAGAGTTTTCGCAAAATTTTCAGTGTTTTGTAATTCTAAATTTTCTGAGAGTGGGGAGGGGGGGGGGTGAGGGCAAGATAGGGTATGTTAGAAGAGAGGGAAGGATAGGAAGGTGGAGAGTCTGGAGAAGGAGGAGCGGAAGAGGGACAGGGGTGGAAAGGGGAGAAAGGGGCGATAGGAGAAAAGATATAAGAGAGGGGGAGAAAAGGGTTATTCGGAGAGAGGTGAAGAGAGACCCGGGCACAGCCGGACTCCATTAAGTTATAAACCCATGGAACCGCCTGCTGCCGAAGCCGTAGATGTCTTCATGTTAATTTTTTTTTGCTTCATTTTAAATTTCAGATACAAAATATCCTCAGGACAAATGTAGGTACCTTTGACAAACTGTCGGCTTCCTGCCCTTTTCGAGAGCCACTATCTCTCTATAGTGGCCCTCAGGTAAATTCAGGTATATATATGTTTAATGAATTGGTTGGGTCAGCCTAGCATCTGTGTTGACTTAAGCCGGACGATTTGGTCATGGGTTGATGATGCTGGATTCAGCTAGGCTCAGGTCCAAACATTGAAAATAAAAGTAAATTTTGTTCATATCCAGCAGCAGTCATTATCCTTCTGAAATGCAAGTTCGATTCGGAATATATAGCTTCATAATTTCAGTTACAGACAGGTTTTTTTAGCGTGGAAAATTGCATAACAGAAATCCCTTTGTTCATTTTTGTCTCTTTGTGATGCGGTGTAAAGTTGATGTGCCAGTAGGTCCCGCAGGCCGCCCACCGGTCGACAAGCCGCCGCCCACCCACACAAACACCCACTAGTCCCTCAGAAAAAACACCCACGGCAATTAGAACTTCATTTCACAAAGAAATTCAAACAACAACAGACTTACATTTCAAATCGGCTATTTTGGGGGAAAAAATATACGGTACAAACGGAAGGTGAGGATTTATAGATAATTACTAATCAATTATTTGTTTAGTGAATACACAGTATTGCACTGAGTTATATAATTTGGTAAGCTGTTCCATATATTTACTTTTTCCATGATTGCAAAAGTATTTTGATTCGTTTGACTCTAAACATTTGCTTGTAATTTGAAATGCTATTGTTTCTGCTTCATGGTAGGTACAGTTTGCATGAAGGTTCTCTCCCGCGATGACCGCATGAGAGGTCATGTTGGGAGACGTCTCACTCGCTGAACTAAGTCGCCTCTCATGCCTGGAACGGCTGAGTGCCTCAGGGCTAACAACACTACAAACCCGGCATGACAGGGCTGACCTAATTGAAATTTTTAAAATACTGAACAATTTGTAGGATGTTGATCCAGACAACTTCTTCAAAAGGTCAGATGTAACACAAACAAAGAGCAATGGTTTCAAGCTCAACAAGCCACAACGTGGGAAGAAAAACAGGAGATGCTTTTTCACCCATAGTTATAAACCCATGGAATCGTTTACCCGCCGAAGTGATCAATGCCAAAACGCTGCTGAATTTCAAAATCCAACTCGACAGAATCATCAGGAAAAATGAGGGGGATTTTCGACCAGCCACCGCTTTCTGTCCTCGTCGAAGCCATTATAACGATAGTGGCCCTCAGGTAAATAATTTGGCAAGGCTTGGAAGTTCCTATGTTCGCCAGTGTACATAAGGATGACGACGAAAATAAACATTTGAGTTAGACTTGACATATTTCTGTGAGTGTTATGTGGCAGGTCAGCGTGGGAGATGGCCTCTGGGCGTGTCTTGTTAAGTCATGTTATACTACTCTGTCCAGTAAGTTTCATCCTCATGTTTATGCCACTGGAAGTTGTTTGGTTGTAATTTGTTGTATTTTACTCTGTAGGTGTATGCTGAGTCAGTCTCAGGGATGGGTTGTAGGTGTACGCTGAGTCAGTCTCAGGGATGGGTTGTAGGTGTACGCTGAGTCAGTCTCAGGGATGGGTTGGGGTGTTGTTAACAGTTTATTCAGGAGCCGGTCCAGTGTATTTTCAATGTCAGCTATGAGTTTGGAGACGAAATCTTCATTTAGGTGAGAGTTCTCTGCATGCTACATGTTTCACATTATTGAATGGTTCATTCCTTTGTCTTATATTTTCTACATAATTCCTAGAAAAGACTAATTAACCAGTTACTACATCATGGATAATTAATATAGGTAAGAAATTATATTTAACACAAATAATAGTTATGTTTAACAGAGATATACAATAATACATGAAACAAATTGATGTTTATAAAAAAATATTAGTCACAAGGGGGGTAGAAATAGCCTAAGCTACTCTATCCCTTTGAGATGTATTTCTTTCTTGTCTCAATAAACATACTTGAACTTGATTAGTCACAAATGATAATATAGTAGTAGTAGTAGTAGTAGTAAGCATCCATCACTCTGAGGAGAGACTGGAGTTGTGCTGTGGTTGTCGGTCTGGAGTGGCCACTCAGGGCACCAAGCCAGGGTAGGTTGATACGGGTCCCCAAGGTTGATAATATAGTTATTAGGAATTTGTCAACGAAATAAAATAACAAACATATATAAGAGCCCGTCCTCTTGTTTAGGTAGTACGATGAGGACCATCGTACATATATTGACGTACAAGGCAATTAGAAAGTAGAAATCGGTACTATTGTATTGTATTTGGACAAACCGGAAAAGTTTTAGTAATGATGTTGCAAAGGAAACTTAACCTAACCTTCCTAGACCTAATACAAGGTATCTGAGACCTAATATAGTACATATATATATGCTATATAGGCCTATGAATATTTGTTAGGTTTTTAGCTTTAACTTTTTGTTTACTAATTTTATGTGAATAGAATCAAATTCTAATATGTTATTGTGCATTACGTATATAAATGTACGATGATCCACATAGTTACAAAATGTATGTAAACAGGAGAAAGGGTTGAGCCACACACACATGTAGCCTAACCCTTGCACATGTTGCCACAGGAGACACTGGGAGACACTGACAGCACTGGAGGCCGGGTGGTGGTCGTCGGGACCAGCCGCAGGCCAGGGAGGTGGACACCGTCAGGGAGGAGGTGGAGGAGGTGCACTTGAAGTAGTCGCTGTAGAAGACAGCAGTAAACAGTTATTTAGAGCGGAGGAAGGATCGTGCCGGATTACAGCAAGTTTGTAAAGAATGACTTGTGTCTCAGTGGAGATTGGCTGGTTAAGAATCAAGAAGTTACGAATTGCTTAACTGTTGAGCAAGCCACTAATGGGCGAGGTCTCTGTAGTCAGACTCCTCGAGGGTGAAGAAGTCGTCCAGCTTCCAGTGGAGGGTCTGGAAAGTGGGTCGACTGTTTGGGTCGTTGGCCCAGCACTCTAGCATGATGTTGTAGAGCAAGTGTGGGCAGGTCTTGGGCTGGGGCATCCTGTACCCCTGCTGTACCTGCTGTACCACCTCTATGTTTGTCATACCTGCAGGGAACACACCCAACTCAGTGTTCACTCTCACGTACGTAATGATTCTGTTTAGCTCATCTTGAATAGTCATGTTATGTGTGCTTATAAAGCAGCCTTGGAGCAGAACACTTCTGCTCCAAGGTTGCCTGGAAACCACCAAAATAGTGGACGTGGTGTGTGTCGACAACCAGATATACATAATGTTGCGCCCCTGTACGGTGATCATGATGCAATAATGTTCAACCCTTCACTCATCCAAATAAATGCAATCTCACATTAACAAAATATCCTCCTGAGACATCACTTAACACTGTTTTGAAACACTCCAAATTTGTAGTGCAATAAGCGTAATTATAATCACTTAATTTACCTAATATTATAAAACATGTTGATTGTAATACTAACAGAAATTTAATTTTATCTATAGGGTGACAATTTGTGTCGCAGTGTTGTGAGTAAAGGCAGACCTGGGTAAGGAGTGGCGCCGAAGGTGGCGATCTCCATCAGGAGGACACCGAAGGACCAGACGTCAGACTTAGTGGTGAACCTACTGAAGTTGAGGGCCTCCGGCGCCGTCCACTTGATGGGGAACCTCGCCCCTTCACTCGCGTTGTACTCGTCCTCCTGAGGGTGAGCTAATGTTTAGGGCCAGTATGGATGGAGTCGTGGCTCCATCTTCAACACCAACTGTCAAAGAGCCTTTAGTGGCTGACCGATTATTAAGGAGAATGACAGAGTGTAAGAGAGGTAAGTCACAGAGAGGGAGACTGACTCAGCAAGGGGCCAGTCATAGGGCCCATGGTGACTGGTCCCAGTCACCACGGGCCCTATGACTGGTCCCAGTCACCACGGGCCCTATGACTGGTCCCAACCAGTCAGAGGGCCCGTAGTGACTGGGACCAGTCATAGGGCCCATACAGTATTGTTTACGATTTATGTAAATAACCTCCCAGAAAAAGTCTTTTAAATGCCGATATATGTAGATAATATCAAGTTGATGAGTAGAGGAAGAGGGGTGATTAAATGGAATATGGATTTAGGAGGACTTAATTGAGATACAAGATCTGCCTAATAAGTATCTGTTCGAAATCAACTCTAACAAATGCAATGTAATGAAGATAGGAGCAATAGAAAGCAGACCATTTGGACAGTATACTGATAGGTAGATCATTGGGACAGTATAACCTGATGGGTAGACCATTGCGACAGTATAACCTGATGGGTAGACCATTGGGACAGTATAACCTGATGGGTAGACCATTGGGACAGTATAACCTGATGGGTAGACCATTGGGACAGTATAACCTGATGGGTAGACCATTGGGACAGTATAACCTGATGGGTAGACCATTGGGACAGTATAACCTGATGGGTAGACCATTGCGACAGTATAACCTGATGGGTAGACCATTGGGACAGTATAACCTGATGGGTAGACCATTGGGACAGTATAACCTGATGGGTAGACCATTGGGACAGTATAACCTGATGGGTAGACCATTGGGACAATGTATCCTGAAGGGTAGACCATTGGGACAGTATACCTTCAAGAGAAGACCAGAGCAGTATAGCCTGAAGCAAGGCAGCACCCAACAGGAAGCATGGTAAACTACCCATGGAAGGACACAGCACCAAGTCTGTCACAAGAAGCACATATAACAAGATAACATGAGTAGTTCATGTGAAACTGGGAAATTTAAGAACAGTTTACTGTATGAGGAGCCTGGACAAGGAGTGAATCAGAACATTATGCACAACATACTTAAGACAGTTATTTAATTGATATAATAAATAAGAGATCTAAGGAGCATTAGGAAACGGAAACACAACGCAAGAGAGAAGAAAAAGACATGTGCACTACATACAAGGTAATTAGATACATGTCTTTTTCTTCTCTCTTGCGTTGTGTTTCCGTTTACTATGAATATTAACATACTTAGTATGTTAAGATAACAGTATCTTACAGTAAGATAACAGTATGTTAAGATATTAAGTATTAACATACTTAGTATCTTAACATACTTAGTATGTTAAGATACTAAGTATGTTAATATGAATATTAACATACTTAGTATCTTAACATACTAAGTATGTTAGGTAAGGTCGGTGTTTTCTATGAATCTTTTTAAGGGTATCTATTATGTTAAGTATGTCACCTATGCACATATTTAATAAGTCAATATTGACTTATTAAATTTGCGAGAACGGGTTGCAACGGACACAGCCAAGTTGTAGTATGGGCAGACATAGTTGGAAGCACAAATGAGAAACGGGGGGGAGAGGGGGTTCGTCTAAGTATTACTTCTGTGTGTAAGTAATAAACAAGTGAAGTGAGCCAGAGGGATGACTACATTCACAGTTTAAAATGTAAACATTGTTCCTGACGAGTTGTAAATTATTTAATCAGACAACCTATAGCTAGGAGGCCGGGCTCAAGAACTAGAGCTCACTAGCAGACTGCACAGTTCATCACAGTTCTCACCAGTACGAGTCGTGAGAGGCCGAAGTCTGCGACCTTGACAGTGTTGTTGTTGCCGACGAGGACGTTCCTGGCGGCGAGATCCCGGTGGATGAAGTTAAGGTTCTCCAGGTACTCCATCCCCGAGGCCACCTGGGCACCCATGTACACCTGCTCCGGCAAGGGCAGCCGACGACCTGACGATACAACCACTTGGGCGGATGGAGTACTTGGGGGTATAACGAGGGTTGTGGTGATGGGGAAGGGATAAGAGAGTCGCTGAGGAACGTCTCCCTGGGACTAGACACCTCGCTTGGTAGGGCGGCGGTGGCCGAGGGCTGACCCCCTACTTCACCAACCAGTATTACAGCCTGGCGCTGACATGAGTACTTTTCACCCGCTCACCCAACACGACGTGTGAGTGATAAGTTTTAATAACCAAAACATGGTAAGTAATTCTGCCTTTCGTGAGCTACCGGCCATTAACTTTTAAATAATGAAGTAGAATGAGTGGTGCGTCCAGAGTATTAGTGATGAAATTTAAAGTTGTTGAAGGGAGCTTGACTCACATTAAGGGTCTTAGATTTCTGTTTAAAATTCTTAACAAATTGTAAATGCAAAATTGTGGTATTTACTCTAAGCACGTTATATTTTATTGAGAGAGAAAATACCTCTGAGATAGTCTAGGAGAGAGCCATTCCTCATGAGCTCGGTGATGATAAGGATGGGCTCCTCCTGGGTACAGACGGCGTACAACTGCAGCAGTTTGGGGTGACGAAGGCTCTTCAATACCTGTGCTTCCTTCAGGAAGTCATGCGGGTTCATCTTTCCTGAGGGGGAAGGGTATTCCATGTTACTGCCAGTACGAATACCTGCGACATGTCTATTTTAAGAACGGGGAATTTGGTAAGAGGAATAAGATTATCTTTCCCCGGCTGCTATGTGAAAATTATACTTTGTGAGTCGGATCATGCAATGGACAGTTCTCTGACAGTTCCCTGCTTAATATTTGTCGTGTAGCATAAGAGGAGGATCTCATCTATGGGTTTGGCCATCTTGCCACATACCTGGGTTACGAGAGGCACACATGCCCTCCATAACGCGTTACATCTGTCACAATATACCACAATTTACCACACACTTCCCACTTTCACAAGGACAACAATACATGACCCACCCTGGCTGGAACTCACTAGACATGGCCCACCCTGGCTGGAACTCGCTAGACATGGCGCACCCTGGCTGGAACTCGCTAGACATGGCCCACCCTGGCTGGAACTCGCTAGACATGGCCCACCCTGGCTGGAACTCGCTAGACATGGCCCACCCTGGCTGGAACTCGCTAGACATGGCCCACCCTGGCTGGAACTCGCTAGACATGGCCCACCCTGGCTGGAACTCGCTAGACATGGCCCACCCTGGCTGGAACTCGCTAGACATGGCCTAATAAGCAAGAACTCACCCTGCTTAAAGGTCTTGACAGCGACAGGGACGGTCTTGTTCCAGAGGCCCTCGTACACTTCGCCGAACTGACCGGAGCCGAGGCGGCGGACCAGCTGGATCTGATCCCGGGGGATCTCCCAGGAGTCGCGGGTGTTGTATGACAAGCCTCCCGTCGCAGGCTTCTCCGTCTGCAACACCAACGTGTATCAACTTTCACGGGAAACTCTGCTGAACTGAAAATTTGTTCAGTTATGGTATAATGGTGGTTCAACACACGCAGGAATGGTCAACGAGCTGTTGAAGGCCGGTAATAATTGCTCGGGGCTCTCTCACACATCTTCGTCATTCTTTGCTCGCCAAAGGAAGAGAAGATAACGGAATAGAAGTATATAATGTCCAGTTTAAGTAATAAATAGTATACCATGTCAGCAATATATCTTGTATAAATATTGTTGCGTTTTCTACAGCTTTAGAGCATTTACATTCTAGAGGGACTTGAATAATGCCGTCATAAATGGTGACGCCACCATTCAAACATCAGGGTGTAAGCATTGATTCTGGCACATTATGGTGTCGTTGTATTGGGCATTACCATGCACCGACAGGCATGTAAAATATGGTTCAGTTACTTCACACTGTCAATAAAGCACACGGGACGGTTGTTATCCACATAGTACAGCGCCCAATGAGTATATCCACATATTGCAGCACTCTATAACTCATATGCACTCCTCGAACCTAAAACTAACCTTAAGATTATTTGTCAAAGTATTCAATTGTTATATTAAATGGCGCAGAGAATAATGCAATATCTGTAAGAGTTATCCCTTTATATACATACGTTTTTTTTTGGTACTAACAAGATGAATCCATTTTCTGTTTTTAACATTACCCTCCTTAAATTTTTATAATAATATTAATTTTATTCACAAGAAGGTACAATGGGTTGGTGAGATTACATAAGAAAGATTCTTTTTTACATTCTTGCAACTCGCATAACGTTTCGGGCAGGTCCTTAATAATCTAACATATCAGGTAAGATGAAAAGGTACATTGTAGCAAAATTTTATATCAATATACAACTATAATATAAATTGAAAGGTGATTACACTGGTGAAGATATATGTCTTAAGTACTAATATTGGAGAAGTAGGTAGTACAAGATACAGTGTGAGTTTGAAACACAAGGTTGGAAATTATGAGGATGAAATTATGTACTTTTTGGTTTAACTTTTGAATAAGGCAAAGGTTGGACAATTTTTTAATTCATCAGGGAGTGAGTTCCAAAGATTGGGCCCTTTTATTTACATGGAGTTGTAAATAAAGATTTAGTCTGACTGGGGATATCAAAGAGATATTTAGTTCTGGTGTGGTGTTCATGGGTTATATTACATCTATCAAGGAAAAGTTTCAGATCAAGATTAGAATTTAGGAACAGAGTTTTATACATGTAGATAGAACATGCGAATGTGTGGAGTGAATGTATGTTTAGCATGTTAAGGGACTTAAACAGAGGGGCTGTGTGTTGTCTGAAGACAGAGTTTGTTATAGTTCTGATTTATGATAGTGATTTACCGACAGAGGCGACTAGTTTATTGTGCACCCCATACTCGTCCTGTGAGCGGAGGGGCAAAAGGATCAGAAGGCACAAAAGGTCGTAACATTAACCAGACTCCAGTTAATACTTGACAGTGACTGTTACATAGTCACAGTGACTGTTATGCGTACACCATATATTTAATTATATTGACAGTCGTAATAAGCGAACATTGATTTAACTGCCAGTTATGTATAACACTAATATTAAACACCTGAGCTAAGTCATTTATGTGGTACGGCAACCGCCTCACCTCAGATAATACTACACATATTTCATCTATCTTCTAGAAGCAAAATGTGGATAGGGTGAAAGAATTTCAGGTATTTTATCAATAGCAATAGTGTTGCAGTGCTGCGCTTTGCTACTTATTATATATGTATTACAATAGAAAAATACCAAGACCATGGACAAGTATTTCGAGATTGTTAATATACAAACCTCACTCCATAAGACATCACTCTGACAGTTGGCGGTCTACTGAAGACATCACAACAACTTGACAGTTGACAGTTTGGTAGACATGACAACATGTGACAGTGGAGAGTGTGGCAGAGAGTGAGACGAGGAGGTGGTGGGTGAAGTGACTGACCTGGACGCAAGGTGTGTCAAGCCTGGTGCAGAGGCCGGCGGCGTCGGCGGTGTAGAAGGCGACCAGGTCGTGCAGGGAAGGGAAGGTGTCGCGTCTCCTGATGAAGTAGCCCCCGTGGTCCCTGGGCCGGATCCTGTAGTGCCACACCTTCCTCCCGTCCCGCACTGACACCAACACCACAATAATAATAATAGCAATAATAATGATAATAATGCTTGTCTGTGAATATGTGGAACTTGGGAACACTAATGTGGAATTTTGGCATACTAATGGCAGCACGTGATACTGATGGTGGTGGTGGGTGTGGTACTATGAGGCAGAGATAGTACTAGTAGTAGTAGTAGTAGGGAGGTAGGGAAACGGGTGATGGAGGTACTGGAGTGTCATACATGACCTCTGGGGCTTTAAAAATCTTGCCATAACAATAACATCTGCCACACTCTCGTCAGAAGTAATTATAAAAAAGCATATATTGACTGGCCGGATCTGTTAGGATCTTGGAGACTTGGTGACCTAATCTAACCATTGTCTAGACAAGAGAGCGTCTTTCACACCCTTGTCATGTTTGTCTGTCATATGGTAACACTGCTGCCATGACGTATGACAAACGTTCCCAATCTGTGTTTTAGAGGTGAGAGGAGCCGCCGGGCCTGGTCACTTGTGTGAGCTACTAAAGCCATATGATACACACACAGACTGCTGCTTCACAACAAGTACTGCGGCGTAACTAAAAACGATAAAGAGGCCCCAAATGACCTGGGCTAAATCACTTCACTCTATTACTCAACGATGAACTCAACGACCTAGAAGTCATCTGGCCAAGGATTTAGCCAACAGCTAGAATGACTTCTCAACCAAAGAGTGGACATGGCGGAGGTAGACCTGGGTTCGACGGACCTGACTGGAGTGGAAGTGACTCACCTGAGAGAGAGAATTCATTTCTTCTGGACTCTGAGTTACGGATGAGGAAAGCTCCGTGTTCGTTGAGGCCTGACAAGAGAGACCGCTCGCACTCGCCTCTCTTGATGTCCCCGAAGTACCACCTGCAATATCACTTATTATATTGTACATCACAAAATAACGCATGTAGCACAATACATCATACAATATAGCACAACACATTCTACCAAACGTTGTAAAACAACATGACAATCATGTGTTAAACCCCGAGTGTGAGGTGTGAGACAGAGAGGAATGTAGGGTGTGTCTAAAACACTCATGATGCATGCGGATCCTCCATCATGTGTGTGAGGAGCCCTCCTGACATATGTAAGTAAATAAATAATCCACCGCACCTGTGAGGTCCACGCTGACTGTGCCACATGTAAGTTTACAAAGTGTTCTTTGGTCAGAGGACAGGTTGCCTCTCCACCTGCGTCCTCAGGGACCACTGAGGTAATCACTTCAAAACCGCTACGTAATTAGTGATATTAACTACTCCCCATCCATGGTTAGGTTAGATTAAGGTTATTATTATGCTAGGTCACATTTAGTTAGATTAGGTTTAATTATGTCAAAACAGTTTCATATTTTACATGTTTAAGAATAATAAATTCGAAAGTTACTTGAGTGTCACCTAGAATATCGTTTACAGAAAACCAAATTCTTCAGATCGTTTAAAAGAAAACGAGCTAAGCATAGGCTGATTATATCATAAACAAACTATTTATAATACAATACAGGTATAACTTGAAAAAAAACATATTCTCTGTTTAGGACAAAGGTTTACTTGTCAGTTTACAAGCAGACTATTATTGGAATCTTTCAGACCATCACAAATATCTAGATAACTATCCAAGTGATGTGAGACTGGGTTTAGTGTCTGGCTGTATGGATGTAATCACTTTACTTTGAGGAGAGGATACAGTCCCTGAGAAGAGTAGGAGAAGTATGAGGGAGACTGTAAGGAGGGGGGAGGGGTACTCACGGCTCGGCGTCGATACTCTGTAGTCTGGCGACGTAGGTGGCTGGGATGTAACCCTCGAGGCCGGTCACGTGACTCCTGGCTAGCCACCAGTCAGCGGACACCTTCTCCAGCACCTGTACCAACACAAGCAATACCTGCATTACCACATTGGTCTGTTGATGTAACCTGACGCGTGTGTCTGGTCTGACTCTCATGTGCGTCCTCTCACTCGCGTGCATCACGCAGCGCACTGGTGAGCACAATCTGGTCACAGCGTTTGGGCAACCTTTCCTTTCATCTGATACCTCTGTAAAGGTAAACAGGTACCTGAGAGTTAGCCAACTTGTGGGTTGTATCGAGGGGAATGTCAATAGTTGGTGGTGGGGTGCATCAACAAATCTAATATGTCTCCTGTCCCAGACCATGGAAACCCATACAGTGACTCATGTACGTGTGTGCTGACTCATGTACGTGTGTGCTGACTGATGTACGTGTGTGCTGACTTAACTGACCAAATGAATTATCTACTAGGCAGATGGCTCGAGCTTCATAATAAGAGTGTAGCCTATTACGACTAGTCGTCACCTGGACACTAGCGCACCGCGTCACAGTTCTGGTGCTGTAGTGACATATCAGCACCGTAATGTTGACGTTCTTAGGACCAGTGAGTCTGGCCACGATACGTTGGGTGAGTTGTATAAGAGAATGTCCGTCCGTATGCGCAGTAGGAGGCCGGATGCTTGGGGTTATCCTCACACAATTCTTCAACTGACACAAGGAAGTGAGTGGCACAGGCCAGCCAGGCTCGGCCTCAGTGCCGCCTTCTAAGTAATATTGGCATCTATAGCGACCCTGCAGTTTTTATGGTCTGAAATCAGGGAGTGTTTTCCATAGAGTTTTCAGATGTTTTTTCCGTATTTTGTATTTTTTTTTTTGTAAGAGAGAGAGAGACGCGGGGGTGGGAGGGGAGAGAGACGGGTGGAAAGGGGGGAGAAGGAGGGGAGAATGCAGGAGATAGGAGGATATTGGAGGAGAAAGGTGGAAAGGATGGAAGAGGAGTGGGGAAGAGGAAGAGAAATGAGAGAGCAGGAAGAGTGGGAGAGATGAGGAAGATGAGAAAAGAGGGGGAGTGGGAGAAATACCCGGACACTCCATTTAGTGTGTAATGAAGAGCAGGGTAGCGGCGCACTGCTGTATGTACCCAAGTTTGTTAATAAAATAATGTGACATTGGGAGCGAGGGGGAATACTGGCTTACCTCAAGATGCTCGTGCTTCCTGAAGGCAAGGTCCTTGTCGGTGCGTCCCTGGTAGTCGTGTAGGGCCACCACCATCCTGCCGGTGGCCAGGCCGCAGGCGCTCGAGCACCCAGGGGAGCCAGACACCGTGTGGCTACACCATGCCGTCGGACAATAACAAATAATATTAACATTCATGACTGAAGCATTGTGTACCGTTATAGTCAGTTATCGTTACTACAGTCAAGGTGTACTATGATACACTTTGTTCTAATAGGTGTACATGTACACCACCAGTAAATGACAGAGTAAACACACCGCCATGTATCTAAACCTGGAGCTTTTCCACTTAGTAAACTGAACCGCATTAAATTTATCAATAGCCAACACATTTGCCCAGACATGCTTCCTGGTGGGGCCCGCACTAGTTACTTTCTCCTGCACTAAAACCTGGAGGCAGAGATGACCTTCCTGGACAAGATGACTTACCTGAAGGTGGAGGGAACCTCCTAGCATGTAGAGATGCCTCACTTGCCTGCAGGCGGTGAGGAACAAGCACTAATGAAGAGTCGACTTCACTTAAATCTTTAATCTTTCTGTGAGGACCTACCTGAAAGCGAGGAGGAGTAGGCGAGTTCTTGAGGAAGAGCGGATCTACCTGGTTGCGGAGAGTCCCTAACTAATTAGGAGAAAAGATCTTCCTTTAAGCAGAAATGATCTACCTGATAACAAAATGAGACTGCTACAGAGCAGAAAGACCAACTAGAAAGTGGAGAGAACATATCTGGAAGCGTCGAGGACCTACTTAGAGGAGATGACGGTGTCCTCAGTGGTCCTCGAGCAATTGGCTGTGAGGTCCTGGACGACAGAAATGATGTCATCAGCCTGCCTTGAGGGAATGGGAATGGAAGCGTCCATATTGTGGACGGTGAGGTCGTCGGTGTTGTGAGGCCCCGGGTCCGCTGCTTGGGTAGTGACTGGCTCCTGTCCCGCCGCGCTCCTCTGGTTGTGACCGCCACCTGCCACCACCACGTTAAACTACTGTGTAATTATTGCCAGGGAGGAAAATAATATGAATAATGAACTCATACATATTTTGCATATTAAAAACTTTATTATTTAATTGACAGCCTAGTACAAGTCTGAGGGCCTTATTTTGTATTTGTTCCAGTCTGTCAATAATTTTTATATAATATAGGACTAAGGCTAGTGCATGATAGTATATCAAACACCTTACGTGAGCTAAATATATAAGTTTAACCATTTTAATATTTACACCGTATTGAGGACTATTCCCTACAGTTATTAAGTCTCTCGATTATCTTCATGTTATTAATGCATTTTTCAATCACATTTAAGGAAATAAAAGACTGAGGTATCAGAACAATTCAGAGCGATATAGTTAATTTGTCTGTTGGACATCTTAATTTGTCTTAGTAGAGTACAAGACTAGGCTGCCACAAGCAGAGTGTGTGCAATTTGAGATTGTTTACCTCCCATGATGGGTTTCGGTATGTGGACCTGCAAGGATATCCTCTGCCCAGCTAACACTAATATTTTTGGGACGTTGGGATTGATGATTTATAAGGCATTTATTAATACATTGAACAAGGCAGGGTTAAGACTCCTCCTTGAGGAGTGTCTATAGTTGCCCATAGTTCAGTACCACTTTCATGACCTTGAAAGAGTATCGAGGACCTCCAGATGGCAAGACAGCCTTATGTCTATTGTAGCTATTAACCACCTATATCCATTTAGATAATTTATACGATATAATTTATCTATTAGCAATATTAAAGGTATTTTTCAGGTCAATAAATATTTGTACCTTTCATCTCTATGGGCAGTGTGAAAGGTTAGGATACAATTATACATATTGTTATATGTATAAAAAAAAACATTGATATCGGTGACATTGCTCTTTAATTCTCTGTAATAATCTTTTACGCGTCATTTTGTCAAAAGTTTTACAGATGCAACCGATTATTGAGACGGGAGGACACACATGAGGTTAGTAAGGTTGAGGTACTAGTGGAGATGGTGGTGGAGGGGGACTGGTGGTGGAGGGAGACTGGTGGTGGAGGGAGACTGGTGGTGGAGGGAGACTGGTGGTGGAGGGAGACTGGTGGTGGAGAGACACAGGAGGTGGAGAGAGACTGGTGGTGGAGGATGGAACTTACCTTGGGAGAGTCGACGAGACGCCGGCTCAGTCCCTCTCTCCAGTGGGCTCTCCTCCAACACCTCGCGGTCATCTCCTTTCATCTTCTTCCACAGCCAAGAGAAAGACATGGTGTGGCCGCGGATGGGGAGGTGCTGGCAGTGGTGTGGGCCAGCTGCAGCAGCCGAAGAAGTATTGAAAGTACTGGAGTCAAGGAGGGGAGCTGGCTACACTACCCACACCTCAACCACCATCATAGCTCCAGGTACACACCACGTCTTGGTCTACACTCTTGCTCTACTCTCAGCCACAGTATTTAGGATCATCAGGCTTCTAGTTCAACTTACATTTTTCAAGATAAAATTTAAAAATCACTTTCGAAGAAAACAGTAGCTTCCACGGGTCTGTAGCTTTCTCGTACGGTCAGTTTCAAATTCTTTTCTCCTTCAGAAGCTACCAGTAAGCCTTGTCAATGCCACCTGCAGTTTAGGACTCGCAAAGGTGACGATTTCTGGCGAGGTCTCGCTCTCGGGTCCGCTAAAGTCAGCCTCCTGTCAGGGCGAGGCGACTGACAGTAGGTGGGCGAGGCTCGCCGACTGTGACGTAGTCGCCACTTAACCTTATCAGCTCCGATAACGCTTAAGACGTTTTATCACGTTACTTACACGGAAGGGTGTGTGTTGTCCGTGGCTGGCGGTGTGTGTGTTGTCCGTGGCTGGTGGTGTTTGTTGTCCGTGGCTGGCGGTGTTTGATGTCCGTGACTGGTGGTGTTTGTTGTCCGTGGCTAGAGATACAACCCTCAAAAGTTATCTAACTTCTAGGTAGGTATTTACTGCTAGATTAACAGAGGTGAAAGAAAACGCAGCCTACGTACGTCTCCTTCCTGAGCGGGATTCGAACCAAGGATCTTCCGGTTGTAAAGCGACCGCGCTAACTAGGAGGACAAGACCCCGGGTGATATCTTATGACAAGACTTACCTGTGAGTGAGGTGCGTGTTGATGGTGTGAGTGTGATAGGAGACCAGGGTGAGTGAGGTATGTCTGACTGAAGGAAGGTGACAAACATGTACAGATAACACTGATTAGATATGCTAGGGACGCTCCTATTTTGTCCTGGACTACTACCTAATAATAATAATAATCATATACAACGAAATAAGTCACAGTCATTGTGGACTGTTTAGGTAGAAGACATTTTTGTTGACACAAGATACGCCCAGAGCCAAGGTCTTCTACCACCACCACCACCATTACCAATATCACCACCACCACCATTACCAATATCACCACCACCACCACTATCACCACCACCACCACCACCATATCACTACCACCACCACCACTACCACTATCACCACCACTATCACATACTCTTACTCCGCCCAAGTAAAACAGAAACAAGCAAGTTAAGTATGCAGTTTGTAAGCCTTGGATTGATGAGTAATTTAACTCTTACTCATTGTGTGATGAGGAGAGGACAGTGTGTGCTGCAGACATAGGAGTTTGAAATTAAATGTCTAATAACACATGTGACTTCCTTTTTGTCTCACAATCTAGGATCCCGGGTTCGATTATCTATCGGGACAGAAATGGTTGGGCACGTTTCTTTTCACCTAATGCTTATCTCAGTAAGTAGGCATCCGGGAGTTGGGCAACTATTGTAGGATTGCATCCCGGGGAGGTTAGAACCCATCCTAGAGAGACCTCCATACAATCCTAAACTAATATTATATATATACATCATGTTATATATAACATGATGACACATACAAGACAACTAAAGCTGTAGGCTGCATGCAACAAACATGATATCGAATTAGACCTCGACATCTCAATCTTTATATTGTTAAAACCTTTACAGTGTCCAGATGCGGCTCCCATCTTCCTTCATTACTGCGACATTCTTAAGACCTGACTAACATCTATTTATACCTCTCATTCAGCTGTAGACACATCTTTAGTACCAACACAATCTATGGCGTTCACACTCCTCTCACTGAGGGTATAAGAACGTAAATATTTAGTTAATAGTTAATAATATGCCACGAAAGTCTTCTTGGATGACAATTTTCAGTGTAATTCCCAGTTTCGGGTCAGCTCGCCTACACATTTGAGGCTACACTACACTCTAAGTATAACCGGCTATTATAAACCATAGTTATGGAAACACCAGTAACATTGCCAATGAAGTTTGTGATTAACATAATAATAATAATTAATAATAATAATAGTAAGAAGAAAATAATAATAACAACAATAATAATAAACAACGTTATGTAGGCGTTATAATGGTTCAGCCAAAATGTATATCACCAATCATCGAAATATGTACATGAACACGAAGGCATAAAATCTTGACTTTTATATTGTATGTAGTCATAGAATATTACCTGTCTCTTATGTACTCTCCTGACCATGTATGACTAACCATCCTGCGAAATGAGAGTCCTGCATGAACTCATAGCTCTTGGTCACTCTCTGTAATCCTTCATATATATAGAATAGAGGCACATTGCTGTGTGTACCTAAGTTTCTTAATTCTCTATATATACTTTCGTAAATCATTCTACCTATATAAACCATTCTATCTACATAAATATATTACATAACATAATATATTTATATAGAACACATAATGACTACACTAGAAATAAATATATCTTTTGATATCTCCAGAGTCAAACTTAATCTGTGTAAACACTATGCAAATAAAGGGTGGTCTATGGAACTCTCACTCTAACGAATTGAAAAGCTGTCAAACTTTTGCCTCATTCAAAAATAAAACCAAAAAGTACCTAATTTCATCTTCATAGTTTCCTACCTAGTGCTTGAAACTCGCACTGTATCTAGTGCTACCCAATTCCTCAATGTATGTACCTATGCCACATAACTTTACCATTGTAGTCATTGCTGTTATCTTATATCATGTTATACACATAGTTTGCTACATTATATCTTGCAATAATCCTCAAATTATGCTAAAATGTACCTGTGGATAACCCTTAATTTACTTTAATGTACCTACTTTTTTTTTTTTTTTTTATCAAATTTCTTATACAATATATTTTTTATAATCTATTACAATTTATTTTTTTTATTCTTACAATGTATTTTTTTTATTCTTACAATGTATTTTTTTATTCTTACAGTGTATTTTTGTACTTTCTTACAATGTATTTTTATTCTTTCTTACAATGTATTTTTATACTTTCTTACAATGTATCTATACACATTTTTTTTAATTTTGCTAAAAATTACTTCTTAAAATTATATGTTAGATTAAGGGTTAGATTAAGGATCTGCCCGAAACGCTATGCATGCTTGTGGCTTTACAAGAATGCATAACTTCAATGCTCTCATAAACCCAATGTATCTTCTGGTATATATATATACAGTAAGTTGAGTAGTAAGGGATATATGAGAGGAGGAAGACTAGGAGGATCTTAGACAGCTTCCAGCGTACGGAACCTTGCAAACAATTTTGAATTTTAACAAATTCATACAAATTTTTGTGTTTGTTTTTGCTTTCCCGGGATCCTTGTAAGATGATTTCTCACCTTAGTGAGATGAGAGGAAGTTAGGAATAATGTGTGAGAGAAGAGAGGTAAGGGAAGAGTAGGGAGGGAGAGAGAGAGAGGAGAGAGAAGATAATAAAACGCAGTGAGGGAGGATGTTGCAGACCAGTTCCCCGTGCAATACGCACACCTCCCTCCCTCTACCACTCTACTCTCTCCACTCCTAGCCTTAACCCTCACACGTGCTTGTGGAAGGCTTGGATGGTATGAGTAAGAAGTGTATGAGCGAGAGTGAGTGTATAAGGTGGTGGTGAGGGAGAGATGAGAGCGTGCGGGGCGGCGCGCGTCACTTGTCAGGCCCGGGCGCCCTGGCTCCTGATTGGTCAGTTTTGACAAGCGTCGTTTACCCGCCATTTCTCTCGCCAGTCGATTATATACAGGTTACGGAGCCTCTGCCACCCAGCCATGTCTGACGACGAGACCAAACAGCCAGTGGAGGAGGTAAGAGGCTGGGAGGGTGTTGGAGGAGTGGTGGAGGCGGGTGTTGGAGAGGAGGAGTGGTGGAGGACCGCCTCTCACCCTCCAACACCACCAACCACGCCAACACCAACCACTCAGGCACGCTCGGGCTATTTTTGAATTGTGGCAGCTTGCTCCTGGGGGCAATGATGATTACGCGTGGCTGGTTAATAAAGTGTTGGAGGAGGTGGTGGTGGAGGAGTAGTGTTGGAGAGGGTAGCGTGGGGCCGTGAGGGAGAGGGAGACAGGACCCGTACCTGCAGCCGGGCACGTCCATGCTCGTCAAGGTTCCCTCCTGGTGGTGGTGTCCAGGGTCAGGGTGAAGGGTGAGGGAGGAGGAAATGAGGGAGATGGTTGTGGTGAGGGAGATGGTGCCCCTCTGGGGGTGAGGGAGGTGAGGGCAGGGCATGCCATGGTCCTCCTCCCTCGTGGGGCCCAAGCTAACTTGACCTCAAGCATTACTGTTGCAGCAGTTGACATGTTGCATGAGGTGTTGCCACCGCCAGGATATGCACTACACCACTCTCCTTCATCAACTCCTGCCTATACCGAGGCTTGTGGCCACTTGATGCCAGTCCGGGGTTTGGGTAAAGCTTATTGTTACCTACACTATATCATTGGTCCTATTTTGTGTTTTCCTGCATCAAAGTAGCAGTATCTCGTGGGATGGGAATAAAATTATCCTCCCCGTGTGTACCACAAGTGTACCACAGAGCGGCGCCCTATGATACCACGCATGAATGCATCGCCAACGGCCCAGTACCCGTGTAGCGCACGCTCCCCAATGTGTTCGCAGTGTATTCCGTCCGTAATCGGGGGACAGCTCGTCGCAATTCTTGTAATTACAAGAATGCTATTATTATAGCATACTGGCTTACTCCTTTCTCCTGGTAATTACTTTATATTACATACATAAAATGAGATCTTTTAAATCCTGTACATATTTCATAACCGTTTTGTGCAGGGTATATGGCATGAGGATGCAATGTACATTACCATCTGAGAGTAGCTTGCATGGCCGGCTAGCTCTCCGGGACGCGTCGCCCCAGCTTCAGTAGAGGTTGCTCAATGTAAAGTGATAAATTGTTATGCTTTTCATTTATTCCACATAAAGACCATGGCAAATTAAATGCTGCCGTATTTAAGCTATACCACATCTGTTAACAGGTCTTTTACAAATTACTATACCAAAAGCATAACAATCATACAAGAAAATTAATGAATGTGCACTTGTTATATAATGATTTACCAAGTGCAGCCAACATTAGTATATATACTGTATATCCTAATGTGAGAGTTCTATATGTGTACAAATGTTTTGAGTACTGTATATATATCATTTAAAGTAATGAAGGATCTAAAAAGTTACAAGCAGCATACAGTTTATTCAGTAACCTGAAAAGTGTGTTTTAACCTAATAATTTATGACGGTAATATGGTGAAGATATTCTGCATATAGTCAACTTTATTTACCTAAATTAAATTTAGTTTCTTGTTAAATGTCATGCAGGTCAGTGTTCAATCCCCAACTCTTTGTTTGTTTATTTATTTATTAATTTATACAAGAGTTCTTACATTCTTGTACAACCACTAGCATGCATAGTTTTTGGGCAAGTCCTTAACCCTAATTTTCCCTGGAATACGGCCCACCAAATCAAATAACAACCGGGTACCTGCTGGTACCTGGTTGTTAAACGATTCACGACACCCATTAACTGCTAGGTAGACAGAGGCTACAGGTAATGATTAGTGCCAAGTAAATCCTCCCTGGCCAGGATACGAACCCAGGCCAAAGCGCGCGTGAAACTCCAGGCGAGTGTTACCAATTGCGCCACAGGGAATGTTCAAGTGATTGCACCATTCTTTTCCCCAACTCATCCCTAAATCCTACCCGAAAAGGCAACCTGGTTGTTGTTGAGATTCTTAATTTAATAAATTATGGCCACTCGATTCTTACTGTCCAAGAATTCACCAAAAAACTTATTGTAGCGGTGATTGCTGCTTGACTTCCCACTCCACTCCCCACTCCACTCGTGCTTAACACTTCTAGACGTTGGTGAACATTAACACCCTCATTCAGTTTACTGTGAGTATAATGATTACATTCACACATTAATAAAATATGTCTCTCCAAAGTTTTAAATTCTTAATATTTATTGCAAGGTTGTAACTACATTTTCATAACTTAATCACTTGCTATACAGTATTCACTCGGCATACAGAATTGGTAATCCTAATGTTGCCATAAACAAAATTCAATACTATCAGACATCCTCTGGCTTATGTAATATGCTTGCCCGAGACTTAATGAGTGACTTTGGTCGGATTCTAGATGTGGAGGGAGTCAATTTGAAGGGAAGTGGACAATTATTATTAACTTAATAATTGCCCATATTCATCATGTAGGAATTGTAGACCTGGTTGTAAACCAATTGGCAGGTCATGTTAAAGGGAAAACTAGTAAGGTAAGATGAGATACAACAGGGAAAGCTCTTGAGCCTGCAAATCATTATTAATTGTATAAATTACTGCAGAATGCTCCTGAATTGTGTTCATTAGTACAGTATTCCATTTTAAACTTAATTTAACTTAAGCTATCAGTAACCATTACAGAGGTCTTGGTATTATGTACCTAAATGTTCTACAGATTGAATTACAATTAATAATTTTGCAGTCCCAGTGGTAATGTGCTTGCCTGGCATTTCGTGAGAGCTTTGGCCTGGGTTCGTATCCTGGCCGGGGAGGATTTACTTGGCGCCAATCCTGAACTGTAACTTCTTCAGCCAGCAGTGAATGGGTACCTGGTTGTTAAACGATTTGGCAGGTCATTTTTCAAGAAAAATTAGGAATAAGGATATGCCTGAAATGCTGTGTACACTAGTG
This sequence comes from Procambarus clarkii, assembly GCF_040958095.1. Lineage (NCBI taxonomy): Eukaryota > Metazoa > Arthropoda > Malacostraca > Decapoda > Cambaridae > Procambarus > Procambarus clarkii. The sequence goes on from NC_091180.1 coordinate 29,167,744, forward strand.
GCTGTATAAGAATGTATGAGCTCTTGTATGTACAGTATTAAAGAAATACATTGGCAAGTGCCCAGCATACAGATATATCACTAAAAACAATACATTTAAACCTAAAGTCTTGGCATGGCACGTGACCAAAGAATAACACTCGGTATAATGACGTGAGTGTAATGTGTATAAACATATATAGTCTATGCTTACTAATTTGAATCACATGGGGACGACCCCTATTCGAGTCAGACGAAGATTTTAATTAGCCAAATTTCTTATGATGTACTGTATGTCCAGTAACATTCTCTTTTTTTTACTACAACCCACATAACTTGTATTTTCACATACAATAAACATAAATTTTCAAGTTTAAGGAAGGATCTTCAGAAGATAAATTAAAATGAAAACAGAAATTTCAGTTTATAATAACAATAATTAATTTTGTTGGGACAGGAAGCCAGAGTGTATTCATACACTGACTTTTATCGACGTCAATCTCAAGTCGAATTACTTACCCCGCCCAGGATGCAACCCCACAAGAAGCTGACTAATTCCTGAGTACCTATTGAGTGCTAGGTGAAAGGAAATGTGCCCAACCATTTATGTCCCACCCGGGATTCGAACCCGGAATTCTTGATTGTGTTCTTGATAATGAACCTATAATGGGTTGGGTTCTTGATAATGAATAATTCTAGATAATGTCTGCTTGATTGATGAAGGACTTCATATCTGTTGATTTACCTAAACTAATCTAATTGCAATCCTTCCTGTTGCAGTTCTTAGTTCTTCACTGCAGTTTGTCTTACTAACTCTGCTTTGCAAACCATTTACACAGCTATGTCTAACTACACACGCACATTTCAAGGTTTTTCTGTTAGTGCTTGCTCCCTCATTATTGTTTACGTATTACAAGTATTCTTTAAGTTTCCTGTTATCATATGCAGTACTTGTGCCTTCTCCTCAATCATGGACAGCACTCCTAGTGGAATGACCATATTCACACGGTTCAGTAACTTTTAGCTTATCTTTAATTGATAGTGTAAGTTTGTTCCTTTTAACGACCCCCCCCCCCCCATCCCTCCCAATGTTGATTACTGCTGCTTTCAGTGTTAGAGAAGAATTCTTGTTTTTTATATACTAAACTTTATTATAATAAAGAAATTTTCAGTACTATAGTGTAATACTATGTATGCTCATGTTAAGAGAGAACACAAAGGTAGGTAAGTTTACTGGGCCAGGATGGGTTAGTTCAGGGCATGATTCATAGGCTGCCAGATAGAAAAATTAACCCCCCCTTTTTTTAGCAGGGAAATACACTATACAGCCTGTATGTGTGTTGTTTTAACACTCGACTATTATTTGTTTAAATAAAGATATAGTATATCTAATATTAATACATTCTTTTAATGTAATTTGTGTTATGAACCAGGGCTACCTCATTTTGTTCATTAACCCGACAACAATGCCCAGTATGTAATATTAAAATACCTCTACCACAATTCAACAGATGGGTTGTTTCCATTAAAAATGTGATGTACAGTATTAGGCAAGAGGACATGTATTATGGCAAACACATGCATGTTGGACCTACTGTAGATAAACTTAGACCTATGTCTAATTTTTTTTATTTTCAATGTTAGGTATAATTTTTATTTACATTTTGTTAGTGAAGTACAGTATTATGTATTATCAACAAAATATAATATATTCTGGTTAGTGCCAACATGTCAGACTGGCTGTTCACTTTGCCATTTACTCCTTTCAGACAACAGATGGTGAAAAGAAAAAAGATGAGGAAGTTAAGGAGAAGGAGGAGGAGGAGGGTGAAGAGGAGCGGCAGGAACCTAAAACTAAAGATAAAGAGGACAAGTTAGATGAAAAGGAGGAGGAAGAAACAAAAGAAGAAAAAGCAAATGAGGAGGAATCAATGAAAGAAGAGGAAGATAATGAAGAGGAGGAGGAAGAGGATGAAGAAGAGGACGAAGTGGAGAGAAAACCCCAAAAAGAGGAAGTAACCACAACACCCAAAAAAGAAAAAGATAGTGAGTTATAATTTTTCCTTCATTACAATTTTTTTTTTGGTAGACCTATTGCATAAAATTTGGGGGATTGTATGTAACAATTTGGAAAACATTTCACTCGCATCATCACCCCTTTCTTTTCACTTTTGTCAATTTCAGAGCCTTTGGTATGCACAGAAATTTGAGTCTTGTTCTTAACCCTTCTGCTGCTCAGGGCTTAATGGCCTTCAACACTGCCAGGTGCAAAAAAAAAAAAAAAAAAAAAATCAACTTATAAAAGTGTTCATTTGTGTTCCCAAAGCATAGGGAAATTTTTTATTGTATTTTCTAATGATGTAAATGAGCCGAGACCTTTGCCGATGACTTCATCAAACATGATCACTCGAGTGTGGTGCATCTCTGAGGCGTCGCACGATGCATTCAAGCCACCCGAATTGACGCGAATTTATTTTTGCGGCATTATTTACAGTATCTATGGCATCTTATTTAAAATCTTATTTAACATGGTGTTCTGTAGATTTTAAGGCAACGAGATTAGGTCATTTATTATGCACCTCATATCCATCTCAATGGGAGGTAGTGGAAAAGCTTTCAGCACATAATTGGCTCAGGAACCGGATCCTAAAATTCATGTAGCTAAGCAAATTAGTCTTGACAAGCTAGTTGAAGCTTTTAGTGAATTATTACATCAAAAATTTTTGCGAGAACTCGACCAGCAATAAGGTTGTATGCATTTTTTTTCTCTTTTTTTTTTTATAATCTTTTAATAATTTTCTTAATGTTTTTTCTGGCTGACTAGCTAAAAGTTCTGTGTAACAAATTAGTATTTGGAGGATATATTAAAAATAAATGTTATTGCATGTTTTTATTTTTGCAGGTGAAGTCCCCTTGTACGATCAGCCACTAGAGATGAGTGGCAAGCGGGACAGAAAGAAGGTTGAACGTTTTGTCCAAGAAGCGAAAAAGGAAGAAGTAGAACCTACAGGAGCAGGAGTACCTCTTGGTGACATTCCCTTTATTGATGCCATGATCACTGTAAGTTGATGATGACTTTATCATTGTAAATTTTCTTTCCTGTAATCACCAGTAATAACAAGACGAGTGCCACTCTTAGTTTTATAGAAATGTGACCACCTAGGGATACCTTATGTTATCAAAACATATTTAGATGACACTGGCCTTCGTTAATATATATGAGAGAAAGTCTGTATCTAAGATTGGAGGTCAGATGCATGGGACTGGCCTGGCCCAAATTTCACATATGAAGCATGTGGGCCAGTTGATGTAGACTCCAGTGCCAATTTTAAGAGATATCAGCATATAAAACACAAACGGCCTCTTGGTTGAGTGGACAGCGCTTGGTGGGAGGTAGTCCTAAGGGCCCCGGGTTCGATTCCCAGTCGAGGCAGCAACAATTGAGCAGTCTTTCACCTGATGGCCTGTTTACCTAGCAGTAAATAGGCACCCAAGAGTTAGCTGCTGTGGGCTGCATCCTGGGGATGTGTGTACTCGCCTATTTAAGCTCACAGAGGGTTGAGCTTCGGCCCTGGTCCCATCTCTCAACTGTCAGTCAACTGGTGAACATATTCCTGAGCCTATTGGGCTCTATCATATCCACATTTGAAACTGTATGGAATCGGCCTCCTCCACATCATGTCCTAATGTATTCCATGTGTTAACTACTGACACTGAAAAAATTCTTTCTAACCTCTTTCTATGGCTTATTTGGGTACCAAGTTTTCACTTGTTCCCCCTTGTTTGCATACCACCCATGCTAAAAAGTTTACCTTTATTTAACCTCTGAATTCCTGAGGATTTTATAGGTGGTGATCATGTCTCCCATAACTCTTGTCTTTCAGTGTCGTGAGGTTTAGTTCGACTAATATTTTCTTGTAGCTCATAGACCTCAGCTCGGGGACTAGCCTTTTGGCATATGTCGTGACTATGGGTGGACATAACCTAGACTGCTATGTGAGAGTTGTTTTTGGGCGTTTCCTCCATATTCGAGGATCTATGCATATAGGAATATGGTTAATAGATGAAAGTAGATTAATAAAATAAAGAATTATGAGGTTCTGGGGAGTTAAGAAGAAAATATTGTTAGTAGTAGTCAGAAGTCGTTGTGCTTCCTCCTGGTCAAGGTGGGGATTTCCCAGGAGGTCTAGTCTGTTTGCGAAGTCTAGAATGTGTTAGAGGAAGTGGTGTGGTCGAATCGGCATCTTTCAAGATGGATGCCCAGAGGATGACACAAAGCTGTGACTTGTATTTTTGTCTATATCTGATATGAGAATAAGGAAAAGCAGTGGTGCAAGGACTGTAACTTGAGGTACAGAGCCTTTAACTGCGCTTGGGCTCGATTTTATTTGATTGGCTGTTACTCTTTGTGTTCTGTTCGACAGGAAATTGAGTATCCAGCGTCCTACTTTACCAGTTATTCCCATTGACCTCATTTTGTGTGCTATCAGTCCGTGGTCACATTTGTCGAATGCCTTTGCAAAGTCTGTGTATACTACATCTGCATTTTGCTTTTCTTCTAGAGCTTCTGTGATTTTGTCATAGTGGTTGAGTAACTGTGACAGACAGGATCTTCCCGCTCTAAATCCATGTTGTCCTGGGTTGTGTAGTCCATTATTTTCCATAAAACTAGAAATTTGATTCCTAATCACTCCTTCAAAAACTTTTATTATGCGAGATGTTAGTGCAACTGGTCAATAGTTTTTTCTTTTTGCCAAGGCTTTACTACCCCCCTTGTGCAGCGGAGCCATATCTGCTGATATCCAGGCTCTTTCTCCATATGCTGAGCACTCGCACTACTGGTACTTTACATTTCTTAATGAATACAGTATTGAATTCCACGAGTCCAGCCCAGGAGCTGAGTGCATGGGCATATTGAAATGGTAAATGGTGGTTTTTTTTTTTTACACCACATGCATATAGTTGAGTGATAAATTACTAGAATTTTTAAGTAGCAAGTAGTTCCGGACTACCATGGATGTAATCGGGAGAAATTTAATTCTTTGAATAACATATTACTGAGGCGAGTTTGATGATTCCACATAGATTAGGTTAGTGGAATGAATGGTGCAGTGAATGCCATTGTGTGAGTGAGTACCATTGATATTGATATATACTACATGATTTATTAGTCTTAAGTAGGAACAAAAGAATTATTGAGAGACTAGGATTTTAGATGTGATATTCTCATAGATGTTTATTGACATTATCACAAGTTGGTTTATGATATTCATATGTATTGATTGTGTTATTGAAGCTATTTAGAAAATTATATTTAAATTTGATGGACTGATATAAAAATGTTTATGTACTACTGAGATGAAGTGCTAACAGTTTTATGTAGTTGATTTTACAGTGTTGATATCCATGCTCTAAGAGAATTTATTATGAGATTAATATAGAATGTGATAGGACTGTGTGATTTGCAAGAAACAAATTTGTCAGTAGAGAAGCTTTAATGATACTTGAGTGTAATGATACTTAGTGATAGCACAGTGAGTAAACTTGTGGTTAAATATAGAGCACTTGGCTGTCGAGGGCAAATCATATTGTGAAATATTTATATCTAGAGAAGTAGTGGTTTTGCAGAGTAGATATATTAGATATCTTAAGTACATATTTCTTGATTACTGTTGAGTATTGAGTGAAGTGTCTTGTATATATTTATTTTCTAGTAAAGTATGAAAATCAGATTAAGTGTTATTGTTCCCTGCTTTGGCAACCTTGTGGTGGAGTTAAACTTACCAAATTGGGTCTGTACTTGCTGGCTAGCCTGATATAAGACTATCTTGGGAAAGTTTTGGAGTTGAGGCTTTCAGATAAATTGCAGGAAACCAAGGACATCAGGAAAACCAACTAGTGTGATTTCATGACTGGGTGGTTGGCAATTCCCACACCCTGATTTGGCATTTCCTGGAGTAGCATACTTGAAAATGTAGCCACCTCTCTCTCGCTGGTGATAGGTGTGTGTGTTTTTAAGTAAGGCCTGGACTCACTGTTCCAGTCAGGAGGCCCTGGTTAACCATTACATCTGGAGGCTCTTGCTGGGATGGCTGGCACAGTTCTTGTCAGTAATGTTCATCATCTACATATGATCTACCAGAATACAGAATTATACGAACACATTTGCTGATGAGGCTTGGTTGCAAGGGCATATACGAAACCTAGATGATTGTCATGCCCTTCAAATTTACTTAGATAAAATAAGTGCTTGGAGCACCATGTGTTAAATGGAATTGATTGTGAATAGATGCCATGTTATGGAATGTGGGATAGGAGGAAATAGACCACACACAACCTGCAAATTATGTGGAAAGGACTTAAAGAACTCCAACAAAGTAAGATCTGGGGTGGTTCTGGGTAGTAGATTGTCACCAGAGGAACAGATAAAGGACATTGTGCAAGGAGCATATGCTACACTTTCCAACTTCAGAATTGTTTTCTATTACATTGGCCCAACCACTTGGACTGGACAGTAGGGCGACGGTCTTGCTTCATGCAGGTCGACGTTCAACCTCCAACCGTCCAAGTGGTTGGACACCATTCCCCCCCCCCCATCCCTTCTCAAATTCTTATCCTGACCCCTTCCAAGTGCTATGTAGTCGTAAATTGTTCGGAGCTTTCTCCTGATAGTTCCCTTCCCCTTCAGTTACATGAATGGTGATATACTAAAGACTTGAGACCAAAAATGGAATATGCAGCAGTTGTATGGTGCTCATATCTCAAAAAAGCACATCAATAAACTGGAAAATGTGCAAAGGCATGCTACAAAATGGCTTCCTGACCAGAAAAAAAGTTATGAAGAGAGACTAGAGGTATTAAATATGCCAAACTAAAAAATGGAAGAAAAAGAGGCATTTTGAGTGCCGAACAGGAATTGACGACCATACTGTATTGACAGAGGAATTCCTGGAACAGCAAAATAATTTTTCTTTATTTGAGGAAGAGGAAAATAAAAAGATAAATCCTAAACAGAAAAAAAAGGAACAAGAGATCATAGATTTATGCTAAGGAAACAAAGAAGACAAAAAAATATTAAAAAGTTTTCTTTTGCAAAAAGTGGTAAACGATTGGAACAAATTAAATGAGAAAGTAGAGGACAAAACCGTCAGTAGTTTCAAAGTGTTACATGATAGTGCTGGGAAGATGGGACATCTTGAGCGTAGCGCCTCATCCTGTAATTACACACAATGGTGCAATTATAATTAAGTCTGAAATATTGGTTGTGTTGTCCCATAGACTTAGCAGATTAAATTCATTACATAATTTTTGTGAATGTTTGAAGAGACTGGAAAGGAGACAGAGGATGGGGGAAGGATCAGGGCAAAGCCAGACCCCCTCTTATTACTGTTACAAGTTTTCTAATATAAAGTACTGTACAGTAGTTCTAATAGTTTCATTTGGAGAAAATTTATATGAAACTTAAAGCATTGTTTATGTTAATAAAGTAATATTTTTCTTCTACAGAAAATGCAAGCAGATGAACTTAAAGTTTTACATAGAGTTGCTTACAGTCGACCAGGAAGTGGGACTGAAATAAAGAAAAACCTTCGTAAATTCAATGGATTTCCCTTCACAAAAGATGACAAAAAATATCAAAGCAAATTAAGCACTGTGGAAAGGTGAGTACCCTAGTAATATTCTGGCATCCAAAAATATTTAAGCAGAATATTACGTTTTAGATAATTTTACTTATTTTGTCACTCGTTTTCTTTTAAATTCTACAAGAACATATGAAAAATAAATTGCACAAATTTTAGGAACTACTGTAATATCATGGCTGCATTTCAATTTGAAATTTGTATATCTTAAGATTATTTTTTTTATTCTATATTTTTAAACCTGAGCACAATTGTTCCATGTAGGCAGCCCTCATATCTGCAGTTCTAAATATACTGTATATAATTTCAAATGTAGTTTATAATGGGAATACTATATTGTGTATGGCAAAAGTATTTCAACGATTCTATACAGGTATATTTCTGTGGATATAAAGAATTTCATATTAATTATACTGTATTTTAATTTTATCTTATTAAGTCATGATCATTTTATCTATAATACCTATATAAAGTTTTCCCTTCTAGGATTTTAGGCAAATCATCAATGTTTTATAATACTCTTTAAATATTTATGTGAACAATTCCACATTAAAATTCTTTTAATTATTGACTATGTATAATAACAAGGTTCATCCATTTATATGGGTGACATGTATTTTGTACCTAAACATCCTATTGGTTAATACTGTATAAAAAATGTTGGTACCTGTATTTATATACTTGACTAAGATAATCTTGACTAAGTAGTCACTGAAACATTCTGTTAATAGAAGACAGTACAGCGATGCCTCCTGAATGGAGGTGTTGTAATAGTAGTAGAGAAGCAGTGTGTGTGTGTGCTTGTATCTAATGATTGTATGTAATAAATATTCTGAATATTTTGTTGTGGTGCTTTCTTGTGAAGGTACTGAGATTTTATCAGCTAGTTTGAAAGACAATGCATTGCTCTCTGCATCTTCTTTTTAGTCTTTATATGCTTCCCTTTCTTTCTTGATACATATTTGATATTCCCAAGCAATCAAACTCTCTTCCAGAAAAGTATATAAATAGGTTGCGATGGTAAAATAGTAGCATTATTAATATTTTTAAAAGATTCATGTAGTTGTACATTTTTTGCATTAATCTAATTTATAGTTACTAATTTGGAAGTACAGTCTGCTATATTTTGTTAATAACTGAAATCATTTTCTTGACAGAATAATAATGTCCGAGCTCAAGAAGATATTGATGATTTTAGGCTTGGAGCGGTCTGGCATCAAAGGAGAGATTGTAGAAAGACTAATGGCGTTCATGCTTGACCCACAGGATACTGGGAAGAGACCTCCGAAATCTGTAAAGGTAGCATGATGTTTGAGTGTTTTATGTGCACTCATTGTTATTTATTTTTGTGTGTGTTTTATTTTTAAGTTGAATATAGTTGGATGAAATTTATTCTATCATTAGGTGTAGGTATATAGTTTGTTAAAATGAACTGTTGTGCTTTTATTTATATACTCTGTGTGTGTGTTTGTGTATGTATGTGTGTACAGTATATATATATAATGTCGTACCTAGTAGCCAGAATGCACTTCTCGGCCTACTATGCAAGGCCCGATTTGCCTAAGAGGCCGAGTGATTTTCCTGAATTTCAAAAAATTGTTTCCAATTTGGTTATTTGAATTATCATTATTATATTATATTAACACTTTGGCGTACCCCGCGCGCCACCCCTCAACTGTGCGATATGGGACCCAGGGTGCCACGGGAGCGCGCGTAAATTTTGAAAAGTGTATACTCTCTTCAACTTTGTCACCTTAATTCTTGTCCTACAAGATTAAATTTTGTATCATTGTGTTCGCAATAGAATTCTCTACAGCACTAAATGCATATAAACTCCAAAAGCCCGGCTAATTACCCGCAGCAAAAAGAGAAATTGTTAGAATTTTTTGTTAGTTAGAAGCGATTACTAACCCATTGTTAGAAGCGATTACTCTAGATGAAAGACTCAGATATAGAGGTGACAGCAGAGGAGGTAATGAAACAGTTGACAACACTGGATGCAAATAAAGCTGTTGGACCAGACAAAGTATCACCGTGGATACTTAAAGAGGCAGTGCAGGCTCTCAGCGTGCCTCTGGCAATGATCTTTAATGAGTCACTTATGTCAGGAGAATTGCCCAGTTGTTGGAAGGAGGCAAATGTTGTACCGATTTTCAAGAAAGGTGATAGGGAGGAGGCACTTAACTACAGACCCGTATCACTGACAAGCATCCCCTGCAAAATACTTGAAAGAATAATTAGGCTAAGACTTGTTGAGCACCTGGAGAGCATTGGGTTTGTAAACAAGCACCAACATGGGTTCTGGACAGGGAAATCATGCCTAACAAACCTTTTAGAATTCTATGATAAAGTAACAAGGATAAGGCAGGACAGAGAAGGCTGGGCGGACTGCATATTTCTTGACTGCCAAAAGGCCTTTGATACAGTACTGCACATGAGACTGCTAAACAAACTTGAGAGGCAGGCAGGAGTAAGCGGAAAGGCCCTAGTATGGGTGAAGAACTACCTAACAGGAAGGAGCCAGAGGGTAATGGTAAGGGGCGAGAAGTCAGACTGGCGAACAGTAAGAAGTGGAGTACCTCAAGGATCGGTGCTGGGACCAATCCTCTTTCTAATTTACGTAAATGATATGTTTACAGGAGTGGAATCATACATGTCAATGTTTGCGGATGACGCAAAATTAATGAGAAGAGTTGTGACAGACGAGGATTGTAGGATCCTCCAAGAGGACTTAAACAGGTTGCAGAGATGGTCAGGGAAATGGCTACTGGAGTTTAACACCAGTAAATGTAAAGTTATGGAAATGGGATCAGGTGATAGGAGACCAAAGGGACAGTACACAATGAAGGGGAACAGCCTACCTGTAACGATTCGAGAAAGAGACCTGGGAGTGGATGTGACACCTAATCTAACTCCTGAGGCACATATAAATAGGATAACGACAGCAGCGTACTCTACACTGGCGAAAATTAGAACTTCATTTAGAAACCTAAATGAGAAGGCTTTTAGGGCGCTTTACACTGCCTACGTGAGACCTGTCTTAGAGTATGCCGCGCCATCATGGAGCCCCCACCTGAAGAAACACACAAAGAAACTGGAGAAGGTTCAGAGGTTTGTGACGAGCCTTGTCCCAGAGTTATGAGGGATGGGATATGAAGAGTGTCTGCAGGAACTGAACCTTACGACACTAGAGAAAAGAAGGGAGAGAGGAGATATGATAGGGACATATAAAATACTCAGGGGAATTGACAAAGTGGAAATAGATGAAATGTTGACACGTAATAATAACAGAACGAGGGGACATGGGTGGAAACTGGAAACTCAGATGAGTCACAGAGATGTTAGGAAGTTTTCTTTTAGCGTGAGAGTAGTGGAAAAATGGAATGCACTTGGGGAGCAGGTTGTGGAAGTAAATACTATTCATACTTTTAAAACTAGGTATGATAGGGAAATGGGACAGGAGTCATTGCTGTAAACAACCGATAGCTGGAAAGGCGGGATCCAAGAGTCAATGCTCGATCCTGCAAGCACAAATAGGTGAGTACACACTTTTCATAGGTATGCCACTTGGCTAGTCTTAGAACTAAGAGGCATGAGCTACAAGGAAAGGCTGCGTGAGATGCACCTCATGATACTGGAAAACAGAAGAGTAAGGGGAGACATGATCACTACTTACAAAATTCTCAGAGGAATTGACAGGGTAGATAAGGATAAACTTTTTCAAACACGGGTGGTACGCGAATAAAGGGGGACAGGTGGAGACCGAGTACCCATATGAGCCACAGGGGTGTTAGAAAGAACTTTTTCAGTGTCAGTAGTTAACAAGTGGAATGCATTGGGCAGTGATGTGGTGGAGGCTGACTCCATACACAGTTTCAAATGTAGATATGATAGAGCCCAGTAGGTTCAGGAATCTGTACGTCAGTTGACGGTTGAGAGGCAGGACCAAAGAGCCAGAGCTCAACTCCCGCAAGCACAGCTAGGTGAGTACACACACACATACATAGTGGAACCTCAGTTGAAGAATGCCCCTCTTTACGGATGATCTCTCTTCTCCCCCCCCCCCCCATCATCCTCACAACTATTTTCTTAGATTGAATTTACCACTGACTTTCTTGGGACCCATGGCGTGATATATAATAACTTTTGTTAAAAAAGCAGGCAAACAATGAAATTTTTCACAGACTTCAAGTGCAGTTGTTATTATGCGGGATTGACTTTTAAACAAACTGAGAGTGCTTTGCCCCACGCCTGCAGCACCACATGCTTTTTCAACCCATACACGTACGAACAGACGTCATCTTCCAAGTAAACCATTGTACACCAATTCAAATTTTACGTTGAATTTGACGTCGTATGCCAAAAAAATTGTGCTCTAGGGTAGTGGTCAACCGAAGTTCTACTAATTGTAATAAAAAATCTATAAAAAGAGTGTGTGCTTGGTGCTATCCTTGCCCAATATTCCAATATGACACATGGTAGTGTGTCATTCAGTTAGGGTTAACCTAACTGGTTCTCATTGCTACCGAGAAATATGAGCATCAATAATTACCTCCCCCCCCCCTGCAATTTTCATAAAGTCTGAAATTGGAGCATTGCCTGCACTATACTGGGTTATGCCTCAGCTCTGATTCCTTTTATTCATCATCTACCCTGAGCCTGTATGCTGAAACAGGAGTCTTGTCTCTACAGGATTGTTGTGATCGTTACTGTCTTCGCTGCCTTGCGAGCTCCCTGTAGTATCCTCACTTGGTTCTGCTGTGCTTTGACTGTTTCCCCCATGTGGGCCCTCTTCCCTTTCACAACCTTCCTTTGTTCAGATGTCTCACTTGCAAGATTCCATCCCATTTTGTTTGCAATATTTCCTCGTGTAGTTCCATCTGCCTCCGTGGAGGGTCTGACTTGCAAAGTTTTGCAAAACCTTGACCCACATCGTAAAGGCTTCTACCTCTCCAACCGTTATGAAACCCCATTTTCTTGAACACTTTTTTTTGCATTCTGTTGCCCTCTTCACAGATGGGTCTCAATCTGCTGGTGGTGTAGGCTTTGTTTTTCCTGAACAAACCTAAATGCACCACCTGCTTCCCGTGCCTAGCATCTTTATGGCTGAACTTTATGCAATCCTGTATGCACTTCAACTGCTTTCCGAATGTAACGTTCCTTTGTCATTGTGTTTGACTCCTGCCCTGGAGTCATTTAATCCTATGCATCCTGTAGTAGTAGACATTAAATATCGGCTATTTCTTATCTCCAGCAGATTTAAGACTGTTGAGTTCCCAGCCATATTGGAATTACATTAATTGAACATGCAGACACTGCCGCTAAAGAGGCTGTCTGTTCTTGTCCTATTTCAAAAAAAGGCATTCCTTATTCAGACTACTACCCACTTGGTCATTCCACAATCCGTGACTGCTGGCAGGGTCGCTGGTTCGAGGTTACAGGTAAACAGCACACTCTCAAAAGTAACATATCCTCAAGCCTCTCTCCTAACATTTTAATAGATGATGGGAAATGACTTTGGCCAAGTTACATATGTCATACATGCTTAACTCCTGGACATTTAATAGAATGCTATCCTGCTTCTTACTGTCTGAACTTCATTGCCCCACTGACAATCCTGCACCAACCTTGTAGAATGTCCCAATTTTCAGGACGATCGTATGTCTTGCTTTCCTAATTTCCAAATGTCTCGAAAAATCTTTGGTGAATCTGATTCCTTTTGATATTGCTCGCCTTATGTGTTTTTATTCTCATGTTTGTCATCCTGAGTGATATTTAGCCAAAACCAGCGATACTGATGGTGCTACATAGTCTCTCCAGTTTGGTGCCTTATTTTGATGCTGTACTTTCCATAGCATTTTTAGCTGTCTGTATTAAATTTTCAGGAGGAGAGGGGATACTGGGAGAAAGGTCGAGAGGGAAATGGGAGAGACGTGCACAGCCAGATACCCCATCTAGTATAATATGATATGAACGAGTTATTGTAACTAAAAAGATACCCGGAGCAGGTGTGGATGTGGTTTTCCTGGGAATAAATTATCCATATGTAAACTATCATTTACATATGTATGGTCAATGTGTACTTGACGCAGGAACAAATTATGCTCAGCTATACGTGTAGTACAAGTGCTAAATGCAATTTTTTAGTGAGAATAGTGTGGAGGTATGTTAAAAGATACTGTATAAATATTAAAGAATGCCTTCATTGTTTCTGAGTAGTAGTTATAATGCTGTTTAATTGTTGGTGCTGTTATTGGGCATTTCTAAGGTAATAAATATAATGTCACTGCAGAAATATATGTTTTTTAATTAAAATTCAAACTTTCAGAAAGGTAAAGGACCAAGAGGAAGACCAAGGAAAGGGCATGATAAAAAGAGAGAAAACAACACATCTGTGAATGACTCTGGAAGTGGTGGAAGTGAGAGTGGAGAGTCAGACTCTGAGGAGCAGGAGGAGGAAGATGAGGAGCCTGAGGAGGAAGAGGAGGAAGAAAAGCCTAAGAAGGCACCAAGGAAGACCCCGGCCAAGAAGGCACCAGCAAAGAGAGCAGCATCTGCTAAAAAGGCTACGCCTGCTAGGCGATCCAGAGCTGCAGAGTCTGATGATTCAGACTCTGATGATGAACCATTGGCTAAGAAAGTTAAACAACCTCCCTCAGTGAGTATTTTTGTGGATTTATTAAATGCATGGTGATTTCATGGGATAATTTATTTACTTTGTGAGGAGACACACATGAAAGCATTCACAAGATATCACACATCAATTTGAAGATGTCTGCATGTGTGTGATTTAAATTCTAACATAAATTTTCATGATTGTGATATTGCAAATAACATAAATTAGCTATCAAACTAGTACGGTCCTCAGGCTATCTGGATTATCTCAGGTTATCTCAGAGTCTAACTCAAATATTTTTATGAATTTTTATGAAGTATTTGTCATAGTAGTACTGTTGAAACCTCATTCCTATCCTAATGACCTTGCATTTGTTTGGTAAGCGTGCAGCCTGGAAGAGGCACCGCCGTCAGCAGACGACCGATTCTTTTCTTTTCTTTCAGAAAGCGAGTGCGGTGGCCCGTAGGGCCATCCGTACGGCTAAACGTGAATGTTGGATTTCTTATGTCTCCACAATTACGTCCGAAACTTCCCTGCCACAGATCTGGAAGCGTATCCGCAAGATTGCGGGCAAGTTCGTTCCCGATGTTTCCCCGGTCCTTCACCTCCGTGGTACTCTTGTGGCGGACCCGTTGCAGGTCGCTACCGAACTGGGTTCTCACTTTTCTTCTATTAGCTCTGGTCTTCATCTTCCCCAATCTTTCCTTCTTCGTAAACCTGTCCTTGAGTCTCGTCCTTTAGATTTCTGCACTCGTCTTCGACTTTCCTATAACGATCCCTTCTCTCGCTGAACTTCGTTCTGCCCTGGCCCTCTGCGGTTCTACGGCGGCGGGCTCCGATGGTATTCATTATGAGATGCTTCGCCATCTCCCTCCGTGCACGTCTCGGTATTTACTGAGTTTGTATAATCGGATCTGGGAGTCGTCGTCAGTCGCTGAGGACTGGCTCGATGCCGTTGTCCTCCCTGTTCGCAAACCAGGGTCTCTGGGAACTTCCCCTAAGGACTCGCCCTATTGCCCTCACAAGTTGTGTCTCCAAACTCTTTGAACGTATGGTTAACGTTCGTCTGATGTGGTTCCTGGAACACCATCACCTCCTCTCCCCTTCTCAGTTTGGTTTCCGCAAGTGCCGCAGCACGACAGATGTCCTGGTGAACTTGGAGGTCTATATTCGTACTGCTTTTGCTGCGAAGACCTCCGTTGTTGCCGTCGTTTTTGACCTGGAAAAGGCTTACGACACCACTTGGCGATATCATATTCTATCTCAACTTCATTCTTTTGGCCTTCGTGGTCATCTCCCTCTCTTTCTCCGCAGCTTCCTCTCTCGTCATTCCTTTCGGGTGCGCCTTGGTACCGCTCTCTCTGCCTCTTTTCAGCAATACGAAGGTGTGCCCCAGGGTAGTGTTCTGAGCACTATTTTTCTGGTTGCCCTCAATGGTCTTCTTTCCTCTCTTCCTTCAGGTGTCTTCTCCGCTCTCCATGTCAATGATCTTACCCTTTGCTGTCAGGGTGATGATTCGCCTCTCCTTCAGCGCCGGCTTCAACTTGCAATTGATGCCGTGTCATCTTGGGCCACCGATCATGGCTTCAAGTTCTCTACTTCCAAGACTTGTGCCATGACTTATACGCGGAAATGGGTCGTTCTTCGTCCCTCTGTCACTTTATGGTCATCCCCTTGAGTACAAAGATTCCGCGAAGCTTTTGGGGTTATTCCTTGACACTCGTTTGTCTTGGTCTCCCCATATCTCTTACCTCCGTGTTGAGTGCTTTAAGGCCCTTACCCTCCTTCGGGTCTTGTCCCATACTTCTTGGGGGGCAGATAGGCGCACTCTCCTTGCTTTACATTCCTCTCTCGTCCTGTCTAAGCTCGATTATGGTTGCCCTGCTTACTCGTCTGCTTCTCCTTCTACTCTTCGCTGTCTTGATACTTTGCACCATACTGGGTTGCACCTCAGTTCTGGTGCCTTTCGTTCGACTCCCGTCCTTAGCTTGTATGTTGACACTGGCTTCCTGTCTCTCCAAAACCGCCATGATCGCTACTGTCTTCGCTATCTTGCGCGGTCTTTACAACATCCTTCCTCTCGCCTCTGTCGTGCTTTAACATTTACCCCTCCTGCGGGTCCTGTTCCTCTTTACCTTCTCCCTCTTTCTGTCCGGTTATCTCGCCTACAGGATTCTCTTTCCGTTCATATTTCTAATGTTTCTCCTCGTGTTGTTCCTTCTTTGCCCCCGTGGAGAGTCCCTCTTCCGCGGTTTTGTACTTCCTTGACCCGTATCACTAAAGCTTTTACCCCTCCTACGGTTCTAAAACGCCTTTTCCTTGAGCACTTTTCTTCTCACTCCCGCTCCGTTTGTCTTCACCGATGGGTCTAAGTCTGCGGACGGTGTTGGCTACTCTGTTGTTTTTCCTGATCGCACTTATGTGTGTCGCTTACCTCCGGAGACTAGCATCTTTACAGTGGAGCTTTATGCTATTCTCTATGCTCTTCGTCTCCTGCTTTCTCGTTGTCAGTCTTCCTTTGTAGTTGTTGTTGACTCTCGTAGTGCCCTCATGGCTCTCGGGTCCTTTAATCTGGTTCATCCAGTAGTTGTCGAGATGCAGCATTGGCTGTTTCTTGTTCACAGTAAATTTAAGTCGGTTGAGTTTTGTTGGGTTCCCAGCCATATTGGTGTGTCTTTAAATGAGCGTGCGGATGCTGCCGCCAAGGAAGCTGTCCGCTCTTGTCCCGTCTCTCGTAAAGGTATTCCATATTCTGACTTACCTGGTTATCCATTCCTCCGTCCTTACCCGTTGGCAGGCTTCTTGGTCGTCTGTTACTGGTAACAAACTACGTACTCTTAAATTTTGTGATTCCTCGTGGCCGTCCTCCTACCACCGTAACTGGCGATGGGAAACAGCTCTGGCGAGGTTGCGTATTGGCCATACTCGCTTAACCCATGGTCACTTGGAGCGCCGCCCAGCTCCTTATCGTCCTAGTTGCATTGTCCCTCTTACGGTCGTGCATGTCCTTCTTGAATGTCCTGACTTCCAGGACGAGCGTGTGTCTTGCTTTCCGACCGCCCCTTGCGGTCACCTGTCCCTCAATAGAATTCTTGGTGACTCGGATACTTTGATATCGTTCGCCTTATGCGTTTTTGTTCTCGTATTGGCATCCTTGGTGATATTTAGCGCCCTCTGATTATTCTGCGCATTTGATGGTGCTACATAGCCTTCCCGGTTTGGTGCCTTCTTTTGATAATTACTTACTTACTTGCATTTGTTTGGGTTAAAGTTTAGTAGCCATTTATCAGACCATTTCTGGA
The DNA here is from genome assembly GCF_040958095.1 of Procambarus clarkii. Classification (NCBI taxonomy): domain Eukaryota; kingdom Metazoa; phylum Arthropoda; class Malacostraca; order Decapoda; family Cambaridae; genus Procambarus; species Procambarus clarkii. The sequence continues at coordinate 29,185,280 of NC_091180.1, forward strand.
GACATTCATTTTTCACTGGACTGCAGTCCTCCAATTCTGATCCTTCTCATTATTTTAGCAGATCACCAAAAATTATACAAAGGAGCTTATTTCCTCTCTTCAGTAGCATGCAGATATTAATCAACAGAATTGCATTCGGTGGCGATACCTCATGTGCAGTTGGACATAATGATAAATCTGTAGGGTCAACACATTATTTGTTGATATTGAATAAGGTCAGAGTCAAGATCCTGGTCAAGAGTTTAACACCAGTTAAACTATTTTATTAAAATACCTACTGTAAATGAAAATGGTTCTTTGCTAGTTATGTATCTGGTGTATTTATACATCTTGCCATTCCAGTTGTCTTGAAGTTGATAATGGTGGTTACCGCCACCACCACCTCTGGTTCAAGCTCATTCCACTTGTTTGCTGCATCTCTCTATTTATCTAAATTTGACCTGAACTGGGATGTTTCGAATGCTCTCTCTCAAAAAGGAAATAAAGGCATTTGGTAAATCCCCCCCCCCCCCCCCCCACACACACACACACAAAAAAAAAAAAAGTTGGATCTGGTCGAATGAAATTGAAAGGTTAATACATACATTTTTTAAATTTACTTTGTATACTGTGTAACTTTTGCAGGATGCTGAACTCAAAATAATGGTGAAGAAAATTTTAGAAGGTGCCAATTTGGAAGAAGTGACGATGAAGAGTGTATGTCGACAGGTGTATGATAACTACCCAGACTTTGATCTTACACACAAGAAAGTCTTCATTAAGGAAACTGTGAAATCTGTAAGTATTATACATCAGCTAAATCATTGTACCTTCCTGCATATGCTATTTTACTATAAATTATATACCTATACCATTGCCCCCCCCCACCTTCCTCCTTTTGAAATAGATATATTCAACTATTGGCACAAGAAAAAATCTGCAAAATAGCAAAATTCTACATTTTCAAGCTATCTCAGAAGATGGCCTTGTACTAAAATTATTTTATTGTAAATACAATTTTAGTTTAACTTCATGTTCAGTATATACAATACAGTATAGAATTTTTCCCATGTGATGAGGGTTGACTTTCTCTTTTCAGATAATATCGTGATTGGTCAGCGTTACCAGCGTTAAGTATAGTACAAATTGTTCATATAATGCTTTTTTATTGTAGAGTTACACAAAATTATGAAAACCTGTACCAATATGGCAGTTAAAAATCTTTAACAAAGACCCCATCAATTATATGAAAATTATTTAATACATAGTGTTAATGGCACCTGCCTGTTTGTCACTTATCTTTCCTCCCTCACTCCATTTTTCTCTGTAATTGCTTTGACACAATTTATCAACTGAGCACATGAGAAGTTTTCACCTAAAACTTGACCCATTTATGAGCAACTGTGTTGTTTTCTCTCATTGTGTAATAGTTTTCCCAGTTTTTTTTTTTTTTTTCCAGTTCATAATATGAACACAGTTACCTTATTTGGCAAATAATTTGGTTCCTAAATTATAGCACTGCAGCTCACTTTCTTGCTTTTACAGCATTTTAATTAAACGTAGAATTAGGATTTACGATGACATTTCTTGGTTAAGCCTAACAGATGCAAAACATCAATAAAGTTTTTCTAATTAGTGTTGTTGTGCTTAAGATTGACTGGTTAACCTGGCTGTGTGCTACCTTAATTGCTCTTTTTGGCAAGAAGTATCACATGACATTTTCACCCCAAGATGGGTGCAGTGACAAATTATCTAAATTAGGCAGTGTTAAGAAACTATATACATTTATCTTGTTCATCTCTGGTCTGGTGATACTTTTTTGAGCCGAGATTGTATCAGACTATTAATAAATGTTAACTGTGAAGTAACCTGGGAATGTGGTTGACTTGCTTGGGGTAGTAGTAGTATTGCCCAGTGAGTGTAATATTCAAGTACATTCTTCTTTCAGTACTGCTTGCAGCTTTTGTGGCCAGCTGTCTATTTTCCCATAACTTATTTTCCATAGTTAGCCCACCATTCCAACTGGTATTCCCTAATATTTGAACACTTGAGTTTTATCTATAATGTTTACTGTAAGATGGTGAAATCTTTTTAATTTGCATTTACACTGCATTTTATTACCAGTTTTGGTGTATGTTGACCATGTTTCTCCTGTCATGCTGATACAAATTATTTGCCCCAGATATTACTTTTGTGCCATTAAAGCATTTTATATAATTGTTGGTTTTCATGTTACCATGAAACGGTTTTTATCATGAGAATCAAAGTTGAAAAATGGCAGTTTAATTTCTACTGTTTAGGATTCTCTTAAAAATTTTATCAGCTTATGTTAATATCAGAATTGTAAATGGGAGTTCTTGTACACATTATTAAATGTACCTCTAGACTATTTGTAGAATACATATATATATTTTTTTCTGTCCCTGCAATGCTGTATTTTTTTTTTTTTTTTTTTATACATGTGTAATAACTCGCCTATGCTCTTAAAGAATTTACATAACTTATAGAGATGTTAGGGATTTTGACACAAATTATGCGTGATGCACTTGTCATTTATATTAGAAAAAATATATATTTTTTATTGGCCTATTGTAACAGACACATTGGACAACATAACATATCTTATATTTGCAGTAAAAATTAATCTCCTTCAAATACTAAATATAGGGTCACGTCATTGGTTGTGTTAACTATAAAACTCCGTCAACTATATGTATACAGTACTGTAAATTACGATATTATTTGGAATCCGATTGTAAATGCTGTGGCATGTAGATATATTAATAAAATATTTTAGTCCAAACAAATAAAAGGGGGAATTGTGATCTGACATACACTTGGATCAATGTCCAGTATAAGGCTGGCAGGCATTTTACATAAACATTTTTTACCAGATGAGAGCATACCAATTGTAAGATTATTCTAATAAAGTAAGTTTTAGTTATTCTAATGTCTGTTTTACTGTGTGCTTTGCTGCATATCTTCACCATATGTATAAGAAATGGTAAGTAATTGTTAACTGGTACCAAACCTGGAAGGCTTTACTGTAATCTGTATATACAAAATTTAAATATTGGACATTACTAACAAGAGCCAAAAGACAAAAATCCGATTCCTTTGATATCGCTTATCAACGTACACATGAATAAGAGGAATCGACAGTTCCAATTGGCTTGATAAAGTATCAACAAATACCTCCATACCCCTGCCAAGCTCTCCCTTTCTTATTTTATTTATTTTTGTATTTATATATACAAGAGTTCTTACATTCTTGTACAGCCACTAGTATGTGTAGCGTTTCGGGTAAGTCCTTAATCCTATGTTCCTTGGAATACGACCTTCGAGAAGAATCGTTTTTACAACCAAATACCCATTTTCCTGTAGAGTTATACAGTTAAGGATTTGCGCCCAGTAAATCCTCCCCGGCCAGGATACGAACCCAGGACAAATCGCTCGATGAACGCCAGGGAAGCGTCTTACCACTACGCCACAGTACTCTCCCTGTACCAGATCCTCCCAGATCCCACGGGTCCCCCTTCCTAGGCCCCTCACATCCCAGACCCTCCCTGTTTTCCTGCTTCAGGGGAATCAATAGAACCCGAGGAAGGACAGAAGTCAGTTTCAGGGTGATGTACTCGAACATAGTTCACTTGCCTTGCTTGTAATCCCATCTAAGGGAAAGAGCGCAAGAAGTGAACCCAGATGTAATTGGATTCACAGAAACAAAACTCAGGAATCGTAACGAATGCAGGGTTTCCCCAGGACTACACAGTAATAAGGGAAGGTAGGGGAGGAGGCAGAGTGGCCCTACTAATGAAAAAGAAATGGAGTTTCAAGGAGATGGCTATCCCGGGCTGCGAGGGATTTAGAGACTTCATAACAGGCACCATGACAATGGGAAGACCAAGAATAGTAGTAGCAGTGATATATAACCCTCCACCAAATGACAAGACCCAGGCAAGAGTATAAGAACAGCATGGTAGTTAACACTAATTGAGAGGGCAGCCTCTGCTGCCTGTAGAAATGCATCTGCTCATCATGGGGGACTTCAGTCATGGAAGGATAGACTGAGAGAACAAGAAACTGCATGGAGAGCTAAACTATTGGAGGTGGCGACAAAAAATTTCTTAAGCCAGCATGTCAGGGAACCCACAAGAATGAGAGGAAATGAACCTCAGAGACTTTACCTAGTCTTTACTTTGAACGACTCCGACATGAGAGATATCGGTTTCGAGGCCCCGGTAGGAATGAGCGACCACAGTGTACTGACGTTTGAGTATATGGTTGAAGTTGAAATGAGCGACCACAGTACTGAGTATATGGTTGAAGAAGGGTTAAATAAATCGGAGGGGAACTGAAAACAAAAGTCTGGCATTCCGAAAGGGGGAAACTATGAAGAGAAGAAAATTCCTAACAGATATAACATGGGAAAACAGAGCCGAGAAGAAAGACGGCCCAAGACATGTTGGACTACATCACAGAAGTGTAAGGAGGCAGCAGACAAGTTTGTCCCGGTCCAAAAGGAAAACAACGAAATGCAGATGAGAAACCCATGGTTTAATCAGAGATGTAGGCTAGCTAAGCAGAAAAGTAAAAGGGCGTGGAAAAACTATAGAAATAATAGGACACTTGCGAGCAGAGAAAGATACCAGAGTGCCAGGAATATGTCAGGTTGAGAAGAGAGGCAAAAGTGCAATACAAAAATAACATTGTAACAAAGGCAAAGACTCAACCTAAATTGCTGCACAGCCACATCAGGAGAAAAACAACAGTAAAGGAACAGGTAATGAAATTGAGTTTACGGGCAGACAGATTCACTACAAACGACAAGGAAGTGTGCAAGGACCTGAATAAGAAATTCCAGGAGGTCTTCACATTAGAGCAAGGGGAAGTTCCAGAGATAAGAGGGAATAGTTAACCAGGAACTACTAAAAGAGAGATTACCAGTGGGGGATGTAAGGAAGCTCTTGCTAGAGTTGGATGTGACAAAGGCTATAGGCCCAGATGAAATCTCTATGGATACTAAAGGAAGGAGGAGAAGCACTGTGCCTGCCACTCTCCATAGTCAGTGTTTTTACATTCTTGTAAAGCCACTAGCACACGTAGCGTTTCGGGCAGGTCCTTAATCCGTATGTAACAAATCACTGGTAACGGGAACTGCCAACAATTTGGAAGATGGCTCATGTAGTCCAGATATACAAGAAGGGGGATAGATAGGAGGCACTGAACTACAGACCAGTGTCCCTAACTTGCACACCATGCAAGCTGATGGAGAAGATTGTGCAAAAAAAGCTAGTGGAACGTCTGGAGCGAAAGAACTTTGTAACACAGCATCAACATGGGTTAGTCTCCGTGGTGTAGTGGTAAGACACTCGCCTGGCGTTCCGCGAGCGCTATGTCATGGGTTCGTATCCTGGCCGGGGAGGATTTACTGGGCGCAATTCCTTAACTGTAGCCTCTGTTTAACGCAACAGTAAAATGTGTACTTGGATGAAAAAACTATTCTTCGCGGCAGGGGATCGTATTCCAGGGAACTGCCCGAAACGCTACGCGTACTAGTGGTTGTACAAGAATGTAACAACTCTTGTATATATCTCAAAAAAAAAAAAAAAAAAAAAAAAGATGCAAGTCCTGCCTCACAGGATTAATTGAATTCTACGACCAGGCAAGAAAGAAGAGGGGTGGGCAAATTGCATATTTTTGGATTGCCAGAAAGCCTTTTTGATACAATACTACACAAGAGGCTAGTGAAAAAGCTGGAGATGCAGGCTGGAGTGAAAGGGAAGGTACTCCATTGGATAAGGGACAGAAGCAACAGAAAACAGCGGTTCACTGTGCGGGACGAGGCCTCAGATTGGCGAGACTTCGCCAGTGGAGTCCCGCAGGGTACAGTCCTTGGACTTATACTGTTGCCGATATATGTAAATGATCTCCCGGAGGGTATAGAATCGTTCCTCTCATTGTTTGCTGATGATGCAAAAATTACGAGGATTAAAACATAGGATGATAGTAAGAGGATACAAGATGACCTAGACTGAATGAATGGTCCAACAAATGGCTACTAAAGTTCAACCCGAGTAAATGCAAGGTCATGAACCTAGGCGGTGGAAACAGGCCAAACTCAGGATACCGAATGGGAAATTAAGTACTTTATGAAACGGATAGAAAGATCTAGCTAGGAGTTGATATCACACCAAACCTGTTTCCTGAAACCCACATAAAAAGAATAACGTCTGCGGCATACGCGAGGCTGGCTAACATCAGAACAGCCTTCAGAAACCTGTGTAAGGAATCATTCAAAACCTTGTACACCGCATATGTAAGACCAATCCTGGAGTATGCGGCCCCAGCATGGAGCCCGTACCTTGTCAAGCACAAGACGAAGCTGGAAAAAGTTTAGAGGTATGCCACTAGACTTGTCCCAGAACTAAGAGGCATGACTTACGAGGAAAGGCTGCGTGAGATGCATCTCACGACACTGGAAGACATGATCACTACCCACAAAATTCTCAGAGGAATTGACAGGGTAGATAAACTTTTTAACACGGATGGTACGCGAACAAGGAGACAGGTGGAAACTGAGTACCCAGATGAGCCACAGGGACGTTAGAAAGAAATTTTTCAGTGTCAGAGTAGTTAACTGATGAAATGCATTAGGCAGTGATGTGGTGGAGGCTGACTCCATACACAGTCTCAAATGTAGATATGATAAAGCCCAGTTGGCTCAGAAATCTGTACATCAGTTGATTGACAGTCGAGAGGCGGGACCAAAGAGCCAGAGCTCAACCCCCGCAAGCACAACTAGGCGAGTACACACAAAGCGTTCTTACATACTTGTACAACCACTAGCATACACAGCGTTTCGGGAAAGTTCTGAATTCTAATTTTCCCTGGAATACGACCCGCCAAATCGTTTACAATCACTGCTAGGTGAACAGAGGCTACAGTTAAGGATTGGCGCCCAGTAAATCCTCCCCGGCCAGGATACAAACCTAGGCCAAAGCACTCGCGAAACGCCATGAAAGTCTATTACCACTTCGCCACGGGGACGGAGGCTGTCAAAGGGTTGTCGGGTAAATTCAGGTGCACGTTTAATCAATAAAGGAGATTATGTACATCTTGGATTCGGTTATTTTCACAAACTTATTAGTGCGGATGTGGTTACTTTGCTAAGACTGGTACCATTGCAATGTTGTTTCAGGGAAAAAGTGTTTGATGATCGTATCACAAAATTTCTCAGGAAACAGATACTAGACACTAGTACTCGGGTAAATAGGTAGACACCAAAACAAAAGTGCTTTTCCCTAGCTACGTTCAACACACTTCTGCATGGCCGCTGTACGATGACTTAGCGTATTACCGTGTCTTCATGAAATTTGAAGCAGACAACAGTCAAAAATATATTTTTTATATGAGCGGGAGTAAATGTTGCCGTATACCCCAATACAACACAATGCGCCAGTTGTACATGCAGGGTCACCTCTTGGACCAGGGACACACACGGCGTGACGAGCGGGTCCTGCACACCACCTCAGTGAACTCCAACACACACGACAACATAGTTTGCAGTACAGTATCAGCTCTTCTGCAGTCCTGCAGAAGAGCTTTTCTGCTGCCCTCTGGTGGCATCCAATTTCTTATTAGATAAAACAAAGATAAAGCGCGATGGGACTCCACTGACGGACATGTTATGTATACTAGATATGTATCTTGTGTATATATTCATGTCGCCATTACTTCCCCCGAAGTCCACTACGGGCTCACCATACTACTTAGAACTTTTTGTTCCAAGTCAAAACTTGGAAGTTTTGTTCATTACAATAGCAGACTCTAAAACAACATCCTTCCCCCCTCCCTCCCTGCCTCCCTAGTCCCTGCTTCACTAAGCAGGCCACCAAGGGAGAGCAGCACAGGGGAGCCAAAGACTTCAACGCAGCACATAACTGATCCTGGCCCGGGAGGTGGGCAGTGCCTGGGGCTCCCGGGAGCACACTCTCCTGAACATTGTTCCCGTGTTTACAACCACTCTTCGTAAATCTAGATTTGGTCATTAAAGTGTCACACACTTCAATTTTTTTTACGTTTCAGTGCGTAACGACATATTTTGATATACACGAAATTTGACATTTCTGGCTATACGCGTAATCATACCCGTTTTAATTTAAACATACCATGATAATGTTCTTAGGCATGGTATGTTTACATATCATGCCTAATTACATTAGGCATGGAATTAGGCATTAGGGCAGGTACCATGTTCTGTCCTCGTCGAGGCCACTAGAGTGTAAGTGGCCTCAGGTAAATTCAGGTATAATGTAAGCATGCCTTCCTATAATGTGAACTACAACATAAGATAAACACATGGGGGGGGGGGGGAAAGACCAACGATGCTCAACTCCCACAAGCACAACTAGGCGAGTACATTCTGCATTTCCGTAGTTAATACAACTGGGGATCCCTCTTACTATTTGCTTTGTTTGATTAATAAAACATAAAATCATAACAAGAAAGGAGTATAAAATTGTTCTACAAATTGGCATTTGTAGAACACTAACTTGAGGTTGAGTTCCGTTATATAATAGACAAAAAGGTTTTGTATAAGGCGGGTGTATAGAGGCAGAGACGGTGCTGGCCTGAGGCAAGGATGACGTAGTGGTGCGAGGCGTGATGCTACAGGTGTGGCTGCCAGGGAGAGACAAGGGAGTGGACCCCATCCACACCCCCCGACCCCCACTACACCTGTAGCATCACCCAGGTGTGGTCTTGGGGGGGGGGGGTGCCGGGGAGGGGGAGAGATGGTGTGGGGCGACAGGTAAGTTGGAGGAAGTCGTGACGTCACTACAGAGTTGCTCATCAGCGAAAAAGTTTGATTTAATATATTACTTTTCACCTCTTGGTTATTATCACACATTTCACTGTGGGTCTTGTTTCATGTCGAGAGATTACCTCCATGGGTTAGAGAATGGACTGTTGCTCAGTATAAGGAGACATTGAGTGTGTTTGAACAGCACCAAGTTACCAGCGTTAAATTCCTGTCGCACCTGAGGCCAGGCGAGCAGTGTGGACCAGCCAACCACAGGGAAGAGTAACTCTCATGCGTCTCCTCAAGTCACCTCAAGGATAAATCCGGAAAATGTGACTTGACAAGTAGAGAGTGAGAGGCCGTAGTGAGTGTTAAGAGTATCGCGGGGGTGTGGGTGCTGGCGCAGATAATACCCAGCTGGATGTTAGTGGTGCTGGAAGGCTTAATTCATCGTTACTGTCGAGTGTAGCAATCCTAATACACAGTTCTTCCCAGGGTTAACAGGTATATCTATGCTGGACTGATCGCGTTCAGTTCTACCGTGCCTCACAGACAACGTTATTCGACAGTAACACAAGACCGTAGTTTTCCCAATTCTGTTCTAGCTTCCAGGTGCCACCTTAAGTCTTGCCAAAAGCCGCACGTCTTGGTTCCATCTCCTCCATACCGAGTGGTCAGCCTGCTCAGCCGCCACCTCGGCTCTCGGCTCCGCCACTTCGTATAAAATATTTACAATATCTTTGTTAAAATATAAAATATTAGTGATACTCAACACACGACACGAAGAGCCAGAAGCGCTCCCTTGGTACTGTTGACAAACACGCTTCAAAACGAGTGACTCACTTTCGCTGTTGACATTAAAACGCCTCAGGGACTGAAGTTTTTCTTTTTAAGTCAAAACAAAAACCAAGTGTTGTTCTTTTCAGTATTTAATCAGCGTTTATACATTTTATTGTGTGCTGGATATTGAGCACTCAACCACAGGTGATTGTAATTTGCCATTGTGAAATTACTCTAGTGTGTGAAGGCCAAGTCGAGTGAAGGAGAAATGTTTGAAAACTAACGTGGTGATTTAGTGAGACGTCCGAACACCCTGAAAAAAACAAACTCAAGATAGTGTTGGCAGAGTATTGAGAGCAGCAGCACTCATTCTCCCCCGGACTGTTGACCGTAGTCTGACGAGGAGGGACCGTCAACTTTCTCTTGGGAACTGGACGAGGCTTGCCGCCCAAAAATATGTTTATGGCTCAATATTTGCTTCTTTAAACCGAGATAAATTTTGGTAAACCACTGTTCTTGGTGGATGTGTTGCTCTCGTCAGCAAGTGGAAAGTTCCAGAGGGAAAATTGAACACTTGTAGCGTAGCCAGTCTCGCCACCTACAGGAGAATGGGCACGGCCAGGACACCCACGGACACGCCATGGGTCACCAGCAGCATATATTGTTACTCATTGTCGGGGACAGGAAGCCTGGTAGGGTTATCAAGGTCCTCTTAGCAGCCTGGGCCAACAACTGACCTCCCAAAGGATGCAACCCACAACAGTTGCCTATCTTTCGGGTATCTATTTAATGCTAGGTGAACAGAAGCACACGTGTCCAAATGTCTTCATCCTGAACATTCACTCCTCCCGTACTTGTACACCAGTAGATTGACGGTTGAGAAGCGGGATAAAAGAGCCAAAGCTCGACCCCCCTCAAGCACAACTAGGCGAGTACAGTACACTCCCCCCCCCCCCACACTCTCTTCCACAGTACACTACTTTCCCACAGTACATTCCTCCTCCACAGTGCCCCAACAAGACAACACACTGATGACCTTCACGGCAGCTGCAACAGTTACATAAACTGTATTAGAACCATTATTTCTTTAAATGTATCTAATCACATGAGGAAACAGGCGAGTTTAGTGCAAGGGAGCGACTGTAACTATAATGTGTTTAGGGTGTGAGGTGGTAGTTTAAATTTTGCCCTGAGGGGCGAGTTTATTGGGCAGCGCCACTCATTCTGCGAGTGGACACACCGCCATAGCAGCATGTACAGCATCCCCCAATAGGAAGAAAACTCGCTGGGTTGTTCATCCTGTCACTTGTACCCAGACACAGCTGGGACTTGCGTTGTGGTGGAAATGGGGTAGTGTTATGAGAGGAAGGGGAGGGGGGGGGGAGTGTAGTCAGAGGGTAACCTATGCATTAGAGCCAACAAAACTAACGTCGAATATTTATGACAGGAATGATAACTCGTCATGCAAATACAATACTGAAGGTGCGATAATTGTGAGGTAATGGAGACGACACAGCCCTGGCCTAAGGCGAGCGCTGTGCCCCTCCAGAAACGCCGACACCAAATGCTCAAGGGAATGTCCCGTAAGCTTTAGGGTCACCTTGTGGTGGTCTCAAGGTATGTAGCGGTGACTGGCAGGTCCGTCATTACCTCACACCATGTTCACTTGTCTGATCACTGTAGTAACCTCGCCTATACTGAACACTCATTCTGTTAACCCCAGCCAGTTCTGCAGTGTTCCCAACGTCACTAAACTGTTGTACTAAATTGACCGAACTTAACCTACCAGAGGACCCACGAACAGAAAACGGGACATATGTCAATTTCGCGAGCCGCTACCATTTTTAGTACACCAGTTTTTGGTATTGGGGAAATTATAAGTTAAAAATGTGATATACTATTGAGGAAAACTGGTTGTTAATTGGCCACTGTTGCTGCTCGTTATATCTGGTGCAGATCAAATCACTAGATAAGGGTCAGAGTTTCCTTACCCGACCGACATATTATATGTGATTTACTCCAATAAATTTCCGTCATGACAAACACTTGATTTATAGACATCCAAATTTGGAATAACTTACATATAAAAGAAATGATGTCTAATTTTGTTCCATTATTATAGAAAATTATCAGTTTGATTGGTTAAGAGACTCCATCAGTGGCATGTTCAGAAAGTGTCGCTGTGTGTGACAATGAACAACAAAGTTAGCCAGAACAGCGCGTATGCTAGAGAAAATCAACTAGCAAATAAACTATGTGAAAAACAGTTGAAGTGTTAATAAGGAGTTGTGCGGGTGCAAGGTGCAACACCAGGGTCTGGAGCGTGATGGTGCGGCCCTTCACAGCCGCCCTCCTGGTGGGGGCGTCACTCATACTACAAGTGGCCGCCGTAGATGACCACAGGTGCGACCTGGGGGTCAACTGTCAGCAAGACTGTAAACCCGAAAGTCCAACCTACAAGCCCCAGAGATGTGACGAATGCTGCGAATCACCAGGTAATTTCCATATTGTTAAATTAACATGCACGTTTTTTTCTTAGCAGCCACTATTATATTTATATCATCACAGCCACTATCATATTTATATCAACAACAACCACTATCATTTATATCAGTTCATATTGGAACGCTGTAGATATGTATACAAATGTTTTAATATGAGCCGTACTAATGGAGTTACTTATACCAGTACAAGTAACAACCGCCAAAGGAGCCGGTTCACCTCCTGTAACGGACTCAATATAGCCTTATCCGCCAGCACCTGTCGACTGATTGTTCAAAATTATCTTGACCATAAATGTACACATTATAATTGTAAATGCTTGACTACGCGGCCCGGTCTCTAGCCAGGCCTACTGGTTGATGGTCTGGTCAACCAGGTAGACGCGGCTGCTCGCAGCCTGATGTATGAATCACAACCTGGTTGATCAGGTATCGTTTGGATGTGTTTATCGTGTTAACAGTGAGAGGCCGGCCAGTTATGTCATTCAGCCTGAGAGTGAACATACAGCCACAGCAGCATGTACCACACTCGGCAATAGGAAAAATTAAACTCCACGTGTTGTTAATCCTGCATTTAACTTGTACCCAGCCTCATCAGAAACTACTGTCTCAAGTGAACACACGGGCAAACATGGAGACTGACATCTTTAAATTTTCGAGGACAATATTAAATCGATATTTGAGAAAATAGCATTATTAGCCTAGCTCAAATAATGTGAGATTTATTTTCTCCTATACTTTACACACCTATTTCCTTTTCGATTGGCAGTAATCACACATTTAGTGTGATGTGATTATTTTATATTAAAGTATCAGTTATCTATTGTGACACTTATTATTATTAAAGCTGTGTAGCCAGTATGGCATATTGCAGTCACGAACCATCGAAGATCCTATACACATTCAGGATGCTAATATCAGAGCAGAAAAGTAATATTAAGATCAATGTATGCCACCGGTGATTACCACTGTTTTTGTCCCATCGTGGCCGAGTAGGTTAAGGAAGGTGTCTGGGAATCATCAGAACGCGGGTCCTAGTCACTTCATTGGTCAAAAAATTTTCTCGTTAATATATCGCACCATTGTGATTCCTATGAAAGTTACAATGAGTAAGTCAAGCGCTAGCTAGGCTTGTCTAATGGTCATTGAAGGACAATAACAAGTTAATTATAGTATAATCAATTGATCGTCCAGCTAAGAAATTCGCTTCATTTGAAGATGAAAGCTAGTGAATATTATATGGTAATATTTTCTTGCTCGTTGCAGACGGAAGTGATGAACGCAAGGACCCGGTGTTCAGGAACGACAGTAAGTATAGACTTCTTAGGTCGTCCCGTACCTCCCAGTAACAAAATCTTTATTCTTTACCGTTTCATTCAATTTCAAAACGTTTTCCTTGCTTGATTTAAACAAAAAAATTTGCCTTAATATGCTCCGAAACTCATATTGCCGTTCAATTGTATGGATCGTGTCTCTCGATATAATCAGGACTTTACTAGATACTCTTCGTGTAACTATTGTCTCTTAGTTTAAATTTCACTCTTCCCACAACTACAAAACGTCCCAGCAACATGTAAGCAGTATTACCAACAGGTTACACAATAACTAACGGGGCTTTCTTCCTAAACATACATTAAAAATCATTTATATAAATTATCTGGCGGAGTTATGGACCATTACCTTCATTTACTATATTACATAATCAGTGCTCCTGTATATGTTGTTACTGGGGAAACTGGCGTCAGTGTGGCGTGGGAGAAGGAGAGGGAAGGTTGTCAGTGTGATGTGGGAATAGGGGGGGGTCAGTGTGATGTGGGAGGGAGGGTGTCAGGGTGGTGTTGAAGGCACGTCTTGCTTCACAACACTCCAAAGAGCGTTTCTCTGCATAACGACAAGAATATTTATCCTCTTCAAAATACTAAGACCTTGGAAACCTACTTATCACAGTACCAAACATATCAGCACTGGCAAGATGTGCAGCACCAATGATGATCTAAACGACCATTCCATCTAATAGTTACGATGGCCAGTTAGTGACGACCAGTACATCGGGTGTATGAAACATGTGGCCTTACATTGTGGCTGGTTGAGCTTGAAGCTCAACAAGCCACAGACTTTCCGTCCTCGCCGAGGCCACTAAATAGTGGCCCTCAGGTAAATTCAGGTATTATACCTTGGACATTTTAAAGAACTGGTCTGGATTAATATATATTAAAATTTGTCCAGTAGATTAAAGGCCACGATGAGATCAGCCGTTATGTCTGGTTGCTGTTAATTATGTGGCTCTCATCCGAGCCTGGTATGAGAGTCGACTTAGGTCTGGGATGACTTGCCTCCAAAGCAGATGTGTGTTTCTGAAGATAAGGTCTCCATGATGTCCGAACTACACATCAGAAAGTGAACGACGACGTTTCTGTCCGTCCTGGACAAACATTATTTGGCTTATGTTGAAGGTGGATTGTTACACACATCCCGGACTGTGCGACCACAACTAATTACATTACGACATAATCAAGTCGTATAATGGTCCAGGAGAGACCGAAACGTCGTAGTTTCTTCATTTTCTAATGTGTTGTTTGGTCATCATATCTTCACGTTTATATCTTCACGTCATCACGTTATTGAGACTCATCGTCTGCATGAGGTCTTCATGCTTGGAAACAGTAGTTTACATCGATGGGGGCGCACAAGACTTGTACAGTTGAATTACCACTTTCTTTTCCTTAAAATAGAGCTCTTTCTGTAATGAACATAAACAAACCTCACTTTCGTTCTCAACTTATTTATGCACACCTGAATTAAATAATCAAGGTTGTTGCAGCTCGAACATTTACCAAAAGTTTGAATGCAGTGTGCCAAACTACGATGCCAATTGTCAAAAAGCTGCAACACCAAACAGTAAGGTTATTTTTATTATTATAAGTACAGTATTAGTGTTTTCAATCTTGCCTCTGGAGGAGGGTGATTCAATAACACGGGCCGCATCATGCAGAATAATGTGAACTAGCCAGTAATAGCATATGGATTTAGACGTCTCTGTTCTAGGGTGCTT